>NW_024105031.1:2192500-2437500 GCF_003945595.2 Pipra filicauda | reverse complement strand
GGTTCTTTCACTTGATAGCTGGTCATTGTACATCCCATCCTTTTCACTGAAATAAAGTATATTCCCTACTAGGGTTCAGTATCAATATGCTTTGAAAAATGTAAAGAAAACAAGGGGAGAAAAAAGCTCTTCTCACACTTTCATGTCAAGAGGAAGACATTTAGAGCTAATCGTCTCTTACTTATTACACCTTTTTAAACTGGAGCCCTATTCGTAAATGATTGTTAATCACTGATGCACATGTATCTTGCACCTTGCCCCATCTTTATGTGTATCTCTGATAAATTCAAAATTAAAGCATGCACACTACCTTCTGAGCAAAGGATCACTGTAAATCCAACTCAGAACTAAACTCAATGAGAAAAAAAAAAATCACAGGAAAAAACTTTCATGGATCCAAGAATTGTGTAGGCAGTTTCAGAACAGCTCTTAACTAATCTTACTATTTATTTATATAGATGCTGACCTTAGCTATAGCAGCAACAGCTAAATCTGAAAAAGGGGACTAGAGATGAAAAGAAGTCTCTTTGTTAAGTACTTGTCTCCTTATATGATACTTATTCTTTCAACACATGGGCCATTTTTGTAGACAATTTGACAGCATGTATTAAAGGTTTATCATATGCTTTTCATATTCCTTTAGAGAACTATGATAAAGTACACTTATATTCAGTGAAGACAATTTTTGCTTCCAGAAGAACTGTAACCTGACTGTTCTGTACCAGAACAACTATCTTTTGGCAGCAGATTTTTTTCTTCATATTGGTATTTTAATGCCTACGCCGTATGGTTTGCCCAGTCATTACCAAAGGATGGTGTGGATAGCACCTTTACTAATGAACAACAAAGCAGTGCATTTTATGAAATTAAACGCCATAGCGTTAACATCCCCAACACAATTAGTTTAGGTTGAGCCATTTCTCCCACACAGTGCTATAAACCAAGCAGGTCTGTTGTATTACATGCAGTGATAGAGGCTGCTTATTTGATGAATGCCATTTTATTGCTCATCTTCTATAAATCTTGTTTTCTTTCTTGTAGTCCTTTTTGTAAGAATCCCACTTCTCTTACTTGAAATCTCCATTTGCATAAACAACAAGGTTCACTCTAGTGTTACTACATGATTATGTGGTGTTCACATTTCCACTCCCAGGGTTATTCACACTGTCTGATTTAGGCTGCTTTAAGTCTTCTAAGTCAAATTAGGCTTTACAGACTAAAATTAGAGGCTGAAGTTGCTTAGACAATAAAGGAGAGAAATAGGTGACTCCATGGAGGAGTTACAGTGCTTCTCAGTCTGATACCTGAGACAGACCTTGGTGAAATGGCCAAGAGCTGAGAAATTACAGAATGTCATTACTGGCTGCATTCACTATCAAAGCATCGATACAAACAGATTTTATTGAACTGTGGATTTTTTACCTTATCCTTCAAAATCTCCTTATAAAGTCAAACATGAAAACAGAATTATTCTGGAAACTATAAATGGCACTGATATTCCAAACAAAGGTAATGAGTAAAGCTGAAGCCCTGCTAGGCACTGCAATAAATTGGAAGTGATGATTCAAAACTCTCTAATGGCCACAAGAAAACTTTTGATGCAAACACACTACTTCTATTTTCTTCCAAAAGAAACAAAAAAAAATTCTCAATGAATGATTGACTCCAAAGAGTATAAACTATTTTAAAAACAAAATTCATGCTACTATATTTCAAAATACTTCCTTTTTTTTTTTTTTTGTGAATGTTATGAAAATGGGGTAATTTTGTTGCGTAAGCAGGCTTTCTTAAAGAACATTTCAATGACCCAGTTATGTCTCTGTTTTATTTTTGTAATATTTTTATATGAACTAGGATAAGACTGCAGTTAAACGCTGTTCTTCAATTTATTTTTCCATCTGCTTTTAGCTGCAGGATAGCATATTTTATCACATTTGATACACAGGGTCAAAGGAATAAAAAAATTAACCCTGTATTTTTGCATAAAATGTATAAATAAATTCTGATGGTGCAAACTCAGCAAGAAGAATATTTTTACTAGTTCTATCTTGTGATAATGTTTTTGTAATCACTTATATCTCAACTGCTAACAACGGAATGCCGTTTTCTATGTTATTAACACAGCTCTACAAATCACAGGGAAAAATCCAGTATCTGAGCAAAAGAGGATAAAAGGTCACATTTTTAGAAGGTAATCTTTTCACACATACAAGAGGCAATAGGCCAAGTCACTTAGCTCTTCCTAGCTAATCAAACTGCACAATTTCAGCACAGTGGTTCTTTTTAAGATGTAGGTGGTGATAAAACGATCCTCGGCTTGGGAACACGTCCAAGATACATACACACTCCCAAACACCTCCCCCTACTCACCCCACCTCCAGTTGATTTGAACATCGACATACTTATCAATACTTTTTAAGGTAGCAACCATGCTGATGGGGACAATTATGAAATAAGACAGAGGTCACAGTAAATCCAACTCAGAGTACGTGACCAAAGTTATGTGGGGAAAAAACAAACTAGTGTCAGCATCAAGCATCTGTTGCTGCTGGTGTATGGACAAAGCGAGTGCCAGAACAAGGAGGCAGTTTTGTAGATATACTGTTTGTCAAGTCGCCCACTGAAGCAAGCCTCGAAATCAGTGTGTGTACTGTGGCCATCTGTTTACTTTTCACTAGCAAAACTCTTGACTCTTACCATTTCTTTGAAGTCATGGTCAATGTCAAAGAACAGGTACAGTTCTGATGATCGTGCACCTTTTTTTTAACTTGGCAAGGGGACAAAAGGAAGAAGGAAGTATATAATTAGCTTAAAAAAAAAGGGGAATTACAGGAAAAGGATCTTCATTTGTTCAGTAATATTATGCCCCAAAGGGATTAAGCTATCAAGGTATCATGAAAGCAACTAGTGAAAACAGGAAGACTGGCCTGCTGCAAAATAATGATTTATTTACTTAGCTGCTGACTTGACCTGGACTTAAGAAACTTGTCATTGATCTCTTCTCTCCAGTGACCAAAATTAGAATAATTCAAATGATCTATGATAAAGTGGAATTAAATACTCAAACACTTTTGAATCACTACTAAACCACCCACAAACACCACACTGCTAATCTCCATTGCTGATTAGTTTCACTGTGCAAAGTCCCCACAGAGAAAGCCACTGTCCATTTACCAACACTGTTCATGCAAAACCTCACGCATAAATTTACTGAATCTTCACCCATTTTAAGGCTCTCTTTTTTAAGAACTAACATATACTTGCTACAACCTGTACTATACAATCTCTGCTTACATACCTTCTTCACTTTCTCCCTCTTTCAATTGTGTCATGGATCTCCTTGCATTTTCTGTCCTCTCTCAGGAGCCCTAAAAATTCCAATTGAGATTTTTCTTAGAAATTTTTTTTAGTATCTTTCTCTCTCTTTTTTAATCTCAGAAGAGATTTCCCTTATTTTCACTTTAATTTTTCTTTTTCTCTTTCTCAGGTCTTAAGAGGGACTATTTAAATGAGAACCCCAAAATTTCACAAGTAAGATACCATATGATTGCCGTATGTGTGTGAATGGCTTACTATGTGGGGTGCCCTGCACTAATTCCATCAAAACATCTTTAGATAGAAAACATACTTACTTACATTGCATACAGGACTCATGAATCTAGGTAAGTTGCTTCAGCAGTAGATATTGCCAAAGAACTGGAAAAATGTTCATATACTAGGTGAAGGTACATGGTATGACTCTGAAAAATCTCAATTACCTTTTACATTTAAATGCTTGCTGGGTGTGGGAGAGATTCGTGTGTATGTATATACATGTGTATTTTGGAAGCACCAGTCAACAAATGGATACGCTGGGTTTTTCAACCCATTGAAACTTGAACACGAACTCTGTGCAGAAGCTAAGATTTTTACAGTTGAGTCAGGTTTTTCACCTCTGAAACAACTGCAGTACTATTTGCAGATAAAAGAGATGTTGCTCCTGAAAAATCCTATGCACAACATTTAGAAAAAAGAGAAAAAAAGGTGTAAGCTTACTGTCACGTGTGTAGTATAGAGGCTATGACTTTGGATAAATACGAGATGTATTACAACTTTCTCTAAAAAACAGAATGCACCTTTTGGAGTTGTTGTTTAAGTTCGATATTTGCACAGAGCACAAAAGAGTAATCACCAAAATTAGTGAAATGTTTCAAACTTCTTATTCCACAGAATAACCTGACGAAAGCAGACCACTCACTAATAAAGTGCAACTTAATAAATCATGTGAAATCTTATTTTGTTCAAACCCTTACTAACTCCTAGCACCATCTGTTACCATCAAAACTATATGACAAGATATGATATATAATTAATAGGTAAACAACAATCTAATTAAAATGGACAAATACTCCATGTTCCTGCCATTTGGGAGCTCTAATTACAGACTAAATTTTAAGCTTGAATTAAATATTTAAGCTGGAAAATTAACTTTCCTTCTCGAGCCTTGAATACATTAATACAGATATGTGAAGCGACTTCCTGATGGGAACTTAAACATGTAATTTAGTTTCATCAAAGCAGTTACTAATTGTTAAGCAGCAGTACCTTACCATATGTACACAATAGCTATTTAGAGCCGAAAAGGTGGTTTTAAAGTACCCCTCTGCAACCCTTTTCTGACATAAATATAAAATGTATATACAGCACAGCAGTTTACACTACACACTGAAAATAAATTACATAGAGACTTCAACTTTCAGTGGGTCTTAGCATGCATAAGTCTGAAGAGATCTAGATAAACAAATGTGTATTTTTGCTGCTGAAGAAACTAAAGAATGTCTAGAAAAGTTAAGATATTTTTATGTTCTACTTACTTACAGAATCTTTAACTTCAGAGTAAAAACATGCAATTTGCCTGAGTCCTGTAGCAAAATAAAATGGTGAAAAAACCAGGTATTTCATCTAACTTAATAAGATGATCCAGATTTTCTTAAATACTAACATCAAAAGGAAATAGGAATAAAGCTGAAAACAGCATTACACAAAACATTGTTAAAAAGGTTCCAAGTATGCAAGTGGCTAAAATTTATCTAAAATTAATGTAGCACAGTACATATTATTGTATTAGGAATGCAAAAAGTACACTAGTATAGGAATTTTGAGTACCTGCATTCTGACCAGACCACTCAACAACAGACTTCACTATTTTAGAAAAAAACCCAACACACCTCTGTTCTTTATGTAAACCATAGTGATTTCCTAATATTGCTGAGTCGAACCACGTTGCAAAGCACTTCCCTCATCTTATGGATACAGAAAGTGAGGCACGTGGATGTTAGGTGACACCCACAAGCATATGTCAAGGCTTCAACAGTGTAAAATACTCCATGTATATGGAACATTATGCTTTCCTGTGTTCATGTGGAACTCTTTTAAGGGAGACACATGAAGATTTCAGTTCAGTTTCAATCAAGACTTGGCTCTTACAAGCTCACGTGGCCTGAGTCAGTGATACACCTGAAACAAGAATCCAGATTTCTTAATCTTCAATATTCTCTTCTAATACTAATATTCTCCTTCCACACAACAGAAACACATTTGACTTGCTTTAATTTAGATTCAACTACAGAACAGCAGGACACAATGCTAATAGAAACAGTGCTTTTTTTTTTTTTAAATCCTTGAGATGGTATCTTACATCAACAGCGAGAAAGAGAATGTAAAGAAACTTCATCCATCCATCTAACCATAAGAATTCTTATTTGCAGCATGAATACAGACGACAGATGAATTACTGGGCCATGACTTAATCAAGGGATTCTAGTGACATCAAAACCAAACCTCTAATAGTTTGTGATGTCACTACAAAGCCTCAAGGGATTTCTTGTTCCATAATTCAGAAGAACACGGTAGCTTCTCAATTTATGTAGTTAATGGACTGGAGACCCAGAATATGCTTTAGGACCTACCCTGCTTCTACTGTTCCTTCGCTTCTGTCCTTTGTCCCATTCCTACAATACAGTTTTAATTTTACTCTTCCTATGTGATAGAAGTACATGGGCAGTTTACAATAATTAAGCTGGTATTTTTAGTTACACAGACTTGGATGTTGCTCTTTATACAGAGTTTTTAGACTGTACATATACTATCTTAAATATTGCAAAGCCACTTATTTTAATAATATCCATATTTTCACCATAATTTCATAACGCAGTCTGTGAAGCTAGTTTAAAATGATGAAATAATTCCTTAGCAGTTAAACAATAAAAATTGTTGAAAAAAAGACTAAAATGCTGACTTGAAACTTAGGTACTATAAATATCTTTTAGAGCCATACTAATATGAATTTCACCCATCTTTCTTTTCATCAGTACTCCTGAGCTAGTCAGCTTTGAGCAGGCCTATAGTTTATGCTCCAATCCATATCTTCCAAGTGACTCGACTCATTGCTATACAGAGTCACAGTTACACAAGACTGTGTAATGCATGTTCACTGTTGTGCTGGGAGCTGAACACAAGCATGCACTCCTTTAGCCATACACTTAATTCATTTGGCCAAGACAACTCGAAAGGAACTCTGCACAATTCCATTGTTTCAAAGTGGGAACACTGAACAGTGCTGGTGAGAGCGGGAAAAAAAGTTCTTTGCCCAAGCAAGGAATGAAATGCAGATACCAGGTAAAGATTCTGCATGTCACAGACACAAGACAGGGCAAAGATACGCTCCATGACCTTGCAGCCATTAAAATATGCCTTCTTTTAATTAGGTTATGTTTTGAACCACATTCTGACTACAGGGAAAGACAGCTGCTAGTCAAAACCACATACTTCGTTCTGGGGAGCACTATCATTCCCTCTGCAGTCCAAGATACAGTCGTATTCTTTCCAGGCCTATTTATAGAACATATTGTACCGTACATGTGCCATGGATCCTAATGTGAGGAAAATTATATAGATATTCAAAGCATGACATATTGATTCAACATATTGAACGGATTGTTTTTTCCTCTATTTATTTAAATGATTATAATAGTTTATAGTGAGCTTAGCCCTTGAGACAGATGGTTGTAAACTCAAAATTTAAGTTTTAAATAACTGTATTAACATGAAGTAAATGATTTTATCCACCACCCTCATTAGAAGAAGAATGAATTTCTCTTAACACAGTCTTTAACCCTCTTCTGAGTTGGTTGTCACTATTTATCAAAGAAAGTGAACTTTGCAGCTCACTCACTGAGACTTTAAAATGTGTCTCATCAAAATGTGTCTGATATCCACACTACTTCTTTGCATTGTGTTGGGCAAAAGTAATCTTGGTTTTAGGGCAAAGAAGGGAATTCTGGAATCATCCATTTTGAAAAGAGCCTTAAACTTTAAGTCTACAGTTTATATCTCATCTTTTGCACCTCTCAATTTTGTGAGCATCTCCTTTGTCCTTTCCCTTTTAGTTCTCTGCCATTCCACCTAATGCTGACTTCTGGGTTTCACTCCTGGATGATGTCAAAGGATCATTTTGCAAGTCAGTCAGTCAGTATTTAAATATGATAACTAAACTTCATGTTAGTAACTTTATTTGCATAATTTAAAAAATACGCACTGATAATTGTGTTACCTATCCAAGCCTATTGATCAGTCTGAACTTTGCACAAACCAGTTAGAGTTTCATCAGGTACTTCTAAGAGATTCACAAAAGGTGGATCTATGTCAGCAAGTGGTAACTGCTCAATGTTGGCTAACAGGTAGAACACAACTGTTAATCCTGAGGACAAATATTCAAGTAACACATCTTTTAAGGGAGTTTAGTTTAGACTGGTCATGTTCAGGATCAAAAGCCCACTAGCAGCTATTATAAAAGAAGTTCATTAACACATTGCTGGGTGTGCAACTTCTGATTTAGCTTAATCCAAAAGAAATCAATTTTCCCAATGTTGGCACAACTCTGCAGTATGAACATAAGCACAGTGGGGACAATCTGCTTCAAAGGTACACTCCTGATCCAAACTAAAAGGCTAACCTAAACCACACCAGGAAAATAAAATGTGCTTTCAATTAAATTGTTTTCTTAAGGGTGCACATAAAGGCCCTCTAAAATGTTAAAGTAATACTAAGTGAGTCAGGGAGTTTATGTACATGTGTTTTAGGCTGCTTATTTTAATGAGTAGAAGCTAAAAAAAAGAAATGCTAAAAAAATCCCCTAACTTAAAGGCACTTAATAGGGGCAAATGCATACTTCATTCTGAAGAATTGGTCCTGTTAAACTAATAAACAAAATTTGAAATTTTGTAGTGAAATGACAGTTCCACTACATAAGGTGACAAAAAAAAAACCAGCAGAAAATTCAGAATGAGCAGTTATTAAAAAAAAATCAGGTGAAGTTCCTCTATTTTTCTACAAGTCAGCCAAAGGACATCATGTCACTTAGTTTCAGGTAACCTCCTCAGGATTTTTCAAAATTCCCAGTATAGGCCAAATACTTGGGCAAAAACATATTTTCTGACAAGCTTTCAAAAGCAGCATCTCTACAGTGTGCATTTAGACCCACACCTGAGCAAAGAAGATGGAGACCTCCACTGTAAGATTTAACAAGTGCTTCTTAGCATTACTCTGCAAACTTCCATTATCTGTTCTTCTTTAGTACCAATGAGGCACGATTTGTATTGCCAGAGAGGTATTATCAGTAATAACTGCTCACATGGGATGGTCTCTTTTTACACCCTGCTTACCCCCTCTGCCTTCAAGAGCCTGATATGAAAGTCTTTATCATAAGTCCCTTAATTCAGAATTTTTTGTACTTATTTAGAAGTTTCCTGAGAGGGAATAAAGATCTTCTTTAGATATACAGACTCCTGACAATTCAGAAATTGGTGTATTCCAATACTATGCAATAATCTTGAGTTCTGCACTGGTTAGAGAAACTTGGTCAATAACACTACTGAATTGGGTTACATGTTTAATTAATTATTTAAAAGAAATAATATAATAGTAAATAAAACTCTGTGCCATTGGCCATGAATAAATATGTTGTTTCAAAAGGCTACTGAAAATTCCTCATAGTAATTATTATTAATAATAAACTATTTGGCTAAAGGAGTAAACACTGTCATGAATCACAAAATAAGTGACACAAAATGAAGTTCAAAATATTCATATAAGAAGAAGAACTAGATACACAAAACTGATATTGTACAGGAATTGCTTTTGGGTGCAATTATCTTCCTCACATGTTAATATATTTTTGCCATCTTATTATATGTTTTATCCCACAGGGAATTTTAATTCAGAAGCACAGTTATCAATAAACTTTCCTCACAAAAACTACCAGTCTCACCTTCCAGTCTGATTTCCTACAATCCTGTTTAAAAACAGCCATCGGTTTTATATATCTGGTAGTAAATGCAGTGACTGACACTGTTCAGGAACAGAAGTTTAAAGCTTACATGTTTCCTAGAAGGACAAACAATTCTCTTGTTTACTATGCCACACAATTTATAACAGCTTTCTATTATATGGCATCACTCAGAACATACAGCAGCCATTTCATATTGATTAAAAAGTGTTTTAAAACATTTTATCACATTTTAAAATACAGCCTGCATGTTCAGCTGCATTTTTTGATACGCACAAATACAACAGATATTAAGCGTGGAAGGCATCATGCGTAGATCATAAAACAAATACTTTGGCCAAAACCACAGGGCATTCTACGCCTTCAATCAAACCACAGCAATTAATATGAAATTCTAAATACAGAATATAATGCCACATAAATAGTATAACAGCCAAGTCCTGTCTAAGAAGCCATATGTTTTTTCCCATTGTTCAAAAAAAGGAGATGACTTCCCGTCACTTATGTTTCTGATTAGCAAGGTGATTTATGCCACAATCACTAAAAATGCCAGCAAGTGAATGAGAAAATGCATAGTGACTGCACCAGATGTGCACAATAAACAGGAATCCCATTGTAATCTCTGGTAGTTAGTTTATATGAAGGTAATGTAAGAAACACTCTTAGATATGGCAAAGTCACTCTTTTTTTACATTTGACTATAAATGATATGAAATAAATTGTGTGTTTTATACTTTATGGCATGCATACATTGATAAATTAGGTACAGTTTTGTAACCCAACTTATCTACAAGACAAACCTGGCTAAGATCATGGGGATTAATTGCTTCAGAAGTGTGAAATGCAGCTTTTCCATTCTTTTCTGCACACTCAGTGAAGAAACAATGATTAATCACTGTTTAACTATTCTCCTGAGGATCTACAAGATTGCCAAAGCAGGACTTATCCTCATAAATCCAAAAAACACAGGTTTAGATTTGTTGCCAACAACTGAAAGAACATGAACTTACAGCCATTCGTTATCAGATTAAAATAATGTCAAGGTTTTAGAACCCCTACCAGTGCAAAATTCTTTTTAATCTGCACCTAACAGTGGGAATTAGAATATCAAATCAGATTTAAGAAAAATATATGCCTTTGTATATGTGAACACATCCCTTGTAATGGGAAGCAAAATGTTCTGATATTAATACAGCCACTTACATTATTCCAGCATAAGAGAAGCAGCACCTTTAAAAAAGGAATACTTCCACTGATATTAATGCTCAGTAAATAACGAAAAAAACCAAACAGCTCAGTTAAAATTGGATCCATTTCCATTTGTTTGCAACAAATCTCACTTATGTATATAAATAATTTGTTTAAATGTGTGGGAATTTGTTTAGACATCTTTACTTTTTGATAGAGGAATGTACTGATAATAGTACTTTACATTTGTCTAACAACTTTATAGTATTTATAAAAATCACTTTGTTTAATAAATAGTTCACTATGTAAACAGATTACATGATCAAATGAGAAATGCATAAGTTACCTGTTAAAAACTTCTATCATTTAAAGAAAATATTTATAAAAATGTAAAATTTTATTATGGAAATAACAGACACTGCTGCAAAAACTCTAGCTGTATACAACAGCATCAGAGAAGTGACAGCCTGTTCTAAAAAGGTCCAGTTTAAAAATTTTAATATCTTTTTCTATGCCTTTAAATGGACACAGGGCCCCCCTGGTGGTCTAGTGGTTAGGATGCGGCGCTCTCACTGCCACGGCCCGGGTTTGATTCCCGGTCAGGGGACTTCCCCGGGCAGATGGAGCTCGTCAGCCCTGTAAGGCCATCCATCTAAGAGAAGGTCACTCTAAACAAACCTACGTCCAGAGGACCTCACTGCCACCGTCCAAGCTCGCTCAGCCCCGGTAGATGAACCTCAGGATTAAAGGGTGGGCTCAGTTCAGCGCACACTGTGTCTCACCTAAAAAATCCACTGCGCAGGCTCGAAGGGTTAATGACCTTTCCCAAATCTTCGTTCGCGAAGACTGGCCATGAAATGGACACAAGAATAACTGATGTCAAGAGCTTTCTAAAGATTCCCCAAGGAACACAAACAAACAAACAAACAAACAACAACAAAAAATAAACAAAAAAACCTCTCCACTTTTAAATGATTGAATTAAAAGGAAAGAAATTACTGTTTCATGGTTCAAAAATGCCATGTTAGGAATAGACAGTTTGCTGTGGGAGAGAGGAAACCATGCTGGAGCTCCCAAGTCCCCGGGAGCCAGGTGAGCAGGTAAAAGCCTGTTGCTGACCAGTGCACTGGCCAGCAGCTGCCCCCACTGACCTGCCACTGGCTGGGTCCTGTGGTGCTCTGTGGCTTCCCACATTCCCAGCTGCTCCCCGTCCTCCACTCCCCCATCAGGTTGGGGTTTTTCCCCCCCAAAAAAAGTTAAAGCTGATAATGTCTCCTGCTTGGCTGTAGGCAGAGTCTAAGAACAAGCAAGTTGATGCTGAAAACCTCTGTAACTTGACCCCCACTGTCCGCCTGCAGTGTCCTGCCACAGGGGTTCCTGCAATGCCCCGCCAATCCTGCTCTGGGGACAGTGCCATTGCTTAACGTTATTACATGTCACAGAAGTGGCAAGCTTAGCCATGGAAATTGGGTTGCTAGAATTTTAATATTGTACTGTAAGAACCATTAGCTGCAGAAAATCCACAATAAATAAGGGATTAATTTCTTAACATTATTTCTATAAGTGTGACAGTGAGCCAGAAATTACCAGGAAGGGACAGACCTTCTCTAGGTGCCACTGGCTTCAATGCAAGAATAACAAAAAAAGAGGAAATTGAATTTGATCAAACACTGTAAGCACACTCTGCACGGGCTGAGGTGCTGGCCAATTGAGCAATAAATCTGGAGTTCCCTTTTGCTTGCAGAATCGTTTTGAATTTTCTGCCATTTCTCTTAGTTTCATGAATTGAAAGACCTTGATTCAGTCCCAGGTCAGTGAAGGTGTTCACAAGCTTGTATCTTTCTTAGAGACAACTGAAAGATAAGTTTATGAAGTCATCAAATTTAGTTGGAAGCTTCAGGCATTACAGAAAATGCTTCACTGGCATTTTAGCTCCTTTTTCAGATCAGTTCCTAGGGAGGACCAGTGCCCTCAATCAAATCCCACAGTACGACTAATAACCACTCTAGTTTGTAAAGCACTTCAAGATTTCCAACTACAAATAATAACCAGCCTGTGTTTACTATGATCTCCACACTTAAGCAGCCCAAAATATACTTTTTTCCTGTTGCAAGAAACATTTGACAAATATTTTTCTACTGTTATCCAATATTATCTACTTTCTGAGGTTGAGGCACACTGTGGAAAGACAAAACCGACTGTGAAATATATCCCTTGCTTACTGAAGGAAAATAATTCACTGTTAACTTGGTCATTAGACAGAAGGCTTTACAAACTCATACATACTGGGGTTAACTGCTCATAAAAGTGGTTTAAACAACAGGTTTTAATCTTATTTACCTAGTTGGTAGTGAAAAATATTCTTCCACCTTCTCTCCAAATAAGCAACTTCCAGTACCTAATTAGGAGGAGTGGTACATTAGAATTATTGTGATGTTTGTAATTTATGCATTATTAGTTTTAGGTCTGCTTTAAATATGTTTCACCATGCACTGGAACGTGTTATCCTCCATGTTAACTATGCCATGTGAGGGGGAAAAATACTTGAAACTGAGGATACTCAAGAATTATGGATCCTGATGCTATCAGAGTAATTAATTTAAAATATGGAATAAGATTTTGTTTTGCAAATTGCTAATATGCAATAAAACAGTAGACCTTCCACTGTTACATTTAATGTATACGACTTTTTAATTAGAGGCACAGTGTATTTCTGAAAAATTTCTTATTGAAACTACTTTCAAGGCAATACTATCACCCTGGGCTTTCCTGCATTTATTTCCTGTAATTCAATGAATTTCCCAGTCTCTTGTTTTTCAGCTCTGTATATACATGGGCTAATCCTCAGGATCTCTAAAATTTCAGGACAAAACCACTCCTTACAATCCTTTTCCTTGGACATGAAGCAACTTTCCCCAGTAACAAAAATGTTCCTCTACAGTCCCCTTGGGGATGACTCTCAGACTACACAACCAGCTTCTACAGATAAAAAAAATTTCAAGCAACAAGTTTCATTGCTTTCCATATCACCTGTTTGCACCTTCTCTCCCTACCACACATAACTTGCATACAGACATGTATGTACACACAAGAGGCACCAAGACACTGTAGCACATATACTACTACTCTCCTGAATAAAGATGGAAAACAAAAGCATTAAAAATGTTTAACAGAAGATGTTCGGCAAAAAGCCTCTTTTAAGAATCAATACAGACACAGAAGTTCACACATTAGCTCCTTAAGCAGTACCTCTAACCATCCCTACACATCTTCGGGATTCAGTTCCGCACTGAGACCTCTTATGTGAGGTTGCACAACACTCCTCAGCTTTCACAGGGACGGCTGCCATGTCACCCCTCAGGAATCACTTTGCAAGTGTCAGCTAGTACTGAATGCTTCAGAGCATCTTTCCAGCAAGACAGACTACAGTATCACCTTTATCAAAAGGAATTAAAAGCAGTATTTATCTGTATTCAATACAATAGGTACTACAACGTAAAGCTTCTGAATGATATGTCTACTCTCCCACACATCTTGTCAACCACAGCAAAATCTACAACAAGATTTATTTTTTTAGTATACCAGACAGAGACCTCTCAAAAACCAATCAGAAATCATGAAACAAATTCACAACAAAAACTAAGTTATAGCCAAAAGCTTTACTACCTTCTGTTTCAAACACAAGGAGCATTCCTACAGTTCGGCATCATGTAGCATTGACAGATGGAAGCACATACCTACAAAAATCATAGCCTTCCCAGAAAAGTGAATGAGAGAGAACTTATCCATATAAAAATTCTAGTCATATTAATGAGTATGAATAAATAGGGATATAGTATTAAGACTAGTATTCTTAGTCATCCTAAGACATATTTCTGGGTTGAAAAGTACCTTGAGATTTATTAATGAGGGTAGAATGAAAATCTGTACAAGAAGAACTGCATGAAATACAAATCATGCTTACTGTATTATAAACAATATCATCTTTACTACTATAATTGGATTTGTGAAAATGAAGCATTCATATATATGTGTGTGTGTGTATATACATCTTTATTTTTTTTTAAATCAGAGATACGACATCTATTTTTTTCAAGTGTTTAAAGTGCTAGTGGTGATCATAATGAGAAAACTCTGAAATAAAGCCAGGTTGGACAGCCGGATGTATTGCAAATACTTTTGCATTTTTTCATGGAAAATACTGAAAGAAATAAAAGAGAGAAAGCCTGCAATGTTTTCTAGCCTTTCAGCTATTCAAAGAGTCATAGATTGAAATAATCAAGTTTTAGCTGAACACAAACTTCCACACCACAACTTACAAAAAACCACGATTATAGAAATCTTTGAAAGCAAAAGTATCTTAGGAGCATTATTTCTTGTATCTTTTGACTCAGATGGCTCTTTCATTTCCATCTACAGGTCTCACATTTCATCCTTATCTTTATCTTTTATCTTATGGAAATTCTCTGATCCCTGATCCCACATTTCTAAGGGCAATGATGCAGAGGAAGTTGAATGTGGACTTCAGCATCAGTAATGATCCATATGTTTCAGCACAGATCCAGAGCCACACCAGAACATGAATATAAAATTCTAACTATACCTGGACAATAACCAAGACAGATCAAAGTCAATGGCACTGCTAGGGCTCACAGGTTTAATACTTAAGTTTGTAAGTATGTTTGTAAGCATTTAACTTACAAACAAAATTATGTCACTACTTCTTTCACAAACTTTCCTTAGTTCTTTTTTATTGTTATTTAATGATGTCTTAATGGTAGCAGAGATTCTTGAAAAGTCTGGTTCTGATTGTGTTAGGTTGTGGTTTTCAAAAGCAAAGCAGATGCTCTCTCCTGACTTCTTTCAGAATTTGGACGGAAGGTCAATAGGCCAAGAAGTAACAGAGAATGCTACCTGAATGAACCACTGCTTACTGTCAGGAAAGGAATTTCATTATGATATATGGCCAAATAAAATTTCAATAGTCATATCTTTTACTGAAGCAAAATCATAGGGGTTCATAATACTTGTGGAAATGCATTTGAATGCCTACATCCACCCTACACGCAACTACAAGGTTGGCTGAATGCAGATGTATTGCTCCCTCCCATCACAAAACTAATGGAGGGTTACTATTTTGAACTGGAATTACAATTTTATCATTATTATTTTATTAAAGTTGGCAACAGTAAGAGCATCAGGGTACAATGACCATAGGTTTTTACTTTCAGTTGACTATGGAGAAAAAATAAGACACTTCCACCGAAGCCAAAACCCATGCAAGTGCACAGCTGAATTACTTCCCTAAAATGACCAGGGCAGAAATGGCATGGAGGGACTTTTAACAGGTTTGGGATCAGAGGTTAGGGTTGTTCTTATTCCACTACTAAGAAACAATAAAATATGCATCTTTCAGAGGAATGGAATCATCGGTGTGTTCTGCTTGCTCATAAAAATATATAAAACTAGCAAAGAAAAAGCAACAACATCTCAGAGAAAAACAGTGGCTCAACCAGGCTTAGAAGTCCTCACTGCTATTGGTTTGAGACTTAATATTGAAGTTTTCAAAGCAGTTTTTTTCTTGAAAATTCAAGATACACAGTTGGAACAATTTTACTCCTTTTTATACAATTTCCTTTTCTCCCCATGAGATCTGACTCTTGCAATGTGAATGAATACATGTGCAGTAAAGGATTAAAACATCACTGATTTTTTCCCTGTTTAAATAATTCTGTGTAGTCAACACAATTTATTGGTATAAAGTAGGATTTATGGTAATATATTTCCTCTTCAAGACATAAATAAGATTTCTTAATAGTTTTCTGTAATTCATTTTCTTATAGTACCACATTCTCACACATTCTAGCATAATGCATCTGCTAGAATAGCAATCGCATACCCTGAACACTATTTAAAAAACTCTTCAATACTAACAATCTGCTAGAAATATTGTTATCCCTCTTCTTCCACAATTCATTGTCTATGTCTTGCAGCCTTTTACCTTCTTACTGCATATGCTGGATTTGACAAAAATTAAAAAAAAAAATAAATTAACAAAACAGAAACATACAAGGTTGCAAAGAACATGAAAGCTATCAAACTAGAAAAGTAGAATGTTATACTGAAATAATTACATGAAAATTTACAGAAGGCTACAGGTCTTTATTTTTCAACATTTCCCCTTACTGCATGTTATTTTGCCTTCATTTTCTGAAGTTAACTTTTCAGTCTCTGGTAGTGATAATTAGAATACGAACTGCACATATGTCTGTTTTTTTAACGTGGACAGAAATTATGTAATTATTCAAATTATATCAGAATTTATATTCAGAAAATTGGTTGTCAGTCAGAAGTGTCTTCCTTATAAAATGACAAAACTACTCCACTAAGAGCAGATGAATTCTAGCATAAATATCCACTTACAAAATTCTCTCTTGTGTTAACATGTTCTCAACATTTTAGTTGTCTCTGCTGGAGTACCTTCTACCAGAAAGCCTTAGGAATTTTTTTTGCACCGCAGAGGAGCTAAGAGAACTAAATGAGATCAAAGTAAAGAAAATGAGGTACGTCAGAGCATAAAGGACTTACATTTTAAAATTTCTGCAGTACAATATCAACATGCAGAGAAAAATGTTTTCCATATATTTAATGCTAGTTACCTGAAATACCCTCCGTGAGTCTTAAGATATGACCCATTCTGTTGTCAGTGCCTTTTTGAGGAACTTTCTTTCAGGACCTCAATGGCTAGCATAACAAAGGAGAGAAACACCCACAAATACATGTGATATTCAGAAGGCTTACCTAGGTTAGAAGTTATGTCTAGTGCTATCCATGTAGCAGTTGCACAAATGTTCCAGATACAGACATACACATACATATGCACGTATAAAAGTTATTGTCAGTGTATAAGTTACTACTATCCTGAGACTGAAATAATTTATGTAACATCTGTTTTCATATTTTTTCTAATTTTTTCTAATTAACATGCATATTTAACGCATAAATGCTCAGACCACCTATTTTTCTGCTGATTTTGTCCCTTTCCTAAGTCATGTGTTCCTGTGGGGGGCTCAGTATAGATGAAGCATTAAATTTGTTTGGAGGAATAGTGGGTGAATAGTAAAGAAAATATTTCAGACTATTCAAAAGAAGAAAATATGCTAAAAAAAATATAAAAGATCTGCTACAATGGCTTACAATATAAAAATAAGGGGACTTCCCAAAGAAATACAGTCTTCTGTTCATGAATCAAAAGTGAGAGCGACCCCATCCCTACCCAAGATATGTCAAGAGTTTAGCCTCTGAATTTTCACCATTTCTACTTTCAGCTAAAAGCAGGGAGTAAAACCAGTGCAAATCAAGTTTTAGTGATATAATATGCTCCAGCTGTGGTGGGTTTTTTTTTCATTTTTCTCACTATCGATACTTAACATATTCACTTGATGCTGAATGCTAAAAGCACTGGAAATCAACTGTATCAAAAACAGATCTAAAACCACAGTAAATGTTGCTATTATATTGTACAGTATGAAATTGCTGAAGTTAAGCTCAGACCTTGAGGAAAAAATAAATTCAGGGGAGTGGAAATAATTTATCCCCTTATGTTTACAGGACTAGGAGGAAAACAGTGTATGTTTACACAATCAAGATCTTTCTTAGGAGGCCTTAGAACTGCCTTGCAATAAAAGCACATGCCATCCTTTCCTGTATATATTCTACATAAACCCTGTTTGCTGTACATCATCACGTACATCAATGATTTGCAAAGGTCTTTTCCACCCTAGTTGATTCTGTGATCTACATTTGTGTGAACTTCAAATGCATAATGCAGTTCAAAACAGAAGAAGAGGTAGGGAGGGAAGGTCACTGCTGTTTTACTATTCATGGCAGAAGTCCACTCATCCCTACAGACAGCATGGCCTCCCTGTCCAAGACTCAATCGACCCCTTTTTGTCCTCCTGGGTCTGCAAATCTCTCAGGCCAAAGGTTCATATATTCCTGAGCTCATACCTCTTTACCTATTATGAAGAGAGAGACATACTCCTTTCTTGCCAGCTCACCAGAAAGAAGACATGAGCAATGCCTGTCACTATCAGCTTTAACTATCTTCACTCAGCAACTTCACCATATAGGTTCCATGTGATGCAAAGTTAGGAAGGCAATTGCATACACTATACAGTCACAGAACACCACTGAAAGGTAGGTGATCCAACAAGGAGGCCTGAAAAGTGCTGCACCTCCCACCTTTAAAGCAACCTGTTCTTCATCTGACGGGAATGGCATGTCAGTTAAATGCAGGAAGCATTTATCTTTCTGCCCTTTAGTCCCTTTGCAACCTCAGACACATACATATTTTAAAACAGCAACCTTCTCAATTGCTATGACAGGGAACAATCAGATGTTATAATCCCCAAATTGGAAGAAGGACATGTTAAAATGTCTTTTGAACACACTTAAACAATAGCAAACCTCTAGGAGTATTAGTAATCCTCTCAAAGTATGATAAAAATTAGGAATATGAACTCCCCATTCATACCTGACAGCAATTTGCCACATGTTAATATCACAACGAAACTAAGTGCACCTGATGAATATATAAATGCTGCAATCTCATGACTATAGTTATTACAGGTGGGGTAGACTTCAATGAAAGTGGAACCTGGGTCTTTGCCAGTATTTACATGGTAGAGCTTAGCAGCGCACAGTCTGTGAGCAAAGTAGGACATATAATAGAGCCCAAATCTCTGCAATGCTCATATTTCCTCATCATTCTGCTGATATCCTCCAAACTGATGCACTCTTCAGCTCTTTTGAGCTTTCTAAGCATCTTCCTTTACCTTCGCATGTTTTTAGCACAAAAAATGTTTATCAGCTTGAATACTTAAAAATGTAGATTTGTAAGAAGTTTAAACTGGGATTAATTAATGCAGCAAAATCCAACATTAATCCTCACAATCTTTCCCTAGCTAGAAAGAACCCCCTTGCTGGAAATTCCTCATTTGGCTGGTCAGATTGATTCTTCAGTAACAGTGCTAAAGCAGCCTGTAAACAGCTTCTTCACCAATGTCAAAGGCCTTGTCCACTGTTTCCAATCCTGCCCCTCCCACTTTGGTGAAAGACTTGACAAGCAAGCTCCTCTTCCTCAGATGGAACAGACAGGAGACCTCCCCCCTTGTTTGCCCGAGTTGGACACAAATTTGCAAAAGGCTTTATGAACTAGCACCTTGTGGCACCTTGTGGTGCCTTGTGGCATCACTGCAAATTTCACTGATCTGTGTTAGAACTGTTAGGTATGGAAAAGGTTTTCAGTAAATCAGGTGCCACACGGGTATCATTGCATCACTGCAACAGTTTTTACATCCTAAGTCAATACTTTCATGACAAATTAAGGAGACATCATTATGGTCATTAACAATAAAACTACTAAAACCAAGTCTGAAGCACTGCAGTTTTCCACAATTGCTACAGAACAGAGGGAAACTTCTGTTATCCAAAACAGCTTCCCCTTAGGTATAGTTTTTTCAGGGAAAAAACAGGAGGGGAAGACAGTACTACATGATATGGACTAATGCT
The DNA here is from genome assembly GCF_003945595.2 of Pipra filicauda. Taxonomy (NCBI): domain Eukaryota; kingdom Metazoa; phylum Chordata; class Aves; order Passeriformes; family Pipridae; genus Pipra; species Pipra filicauda. The sequence goes on along the minus strand of NW_024105031.1, from coordinate 2,417,414 downwards.
GAGTTAGAGGAATTTCTTACAGCTTCCATTTAAGCTATACTTAAGCTATATTCAAAAAAAAGTGCACTTGTAGTTTGCATTTTAACAATAAATTCTGAACTAAAGTGTCACCAGCTTTGAAAATATCTGAATTACACTACTGTTACTGCGAATGCATCTTTACCCTTGTAGGTGAGCCAACACCCACATCATGCTCATCATTAATACTAAGCTGCACATTAACGAAAAAGATATACTGAAGACAAGCTTCCTAGAAACCTTGCTGTCTTTTCCCTTTGACAATTCTAGTAGCCCAGGGACACAAGCTCACAAAAAAAGGAAATGCAAAATGCATCGAAAAATGCAAAAGGTTTCAAAACAATTTAGCATGTTGCTAATACGAGAGGATGGGATCGACATGAAGTCCTTAGATATGTAGCTGCAGTATCTCTTGTACATAACTGTTTATAAGTACTTCTCACCTTCACTGAGCTCTCTGCAGTGCAGAACAGCAGTCTGACTACTACATCCCATAGGTACAAGCACTGTGATAACTCTTGCATAAACTAATATAGCTACATTTCAGGAACACAATTTTCATCAACAGTGAATCAAGTCCAAACCAACAATTTATATCTTATTAAGAAATTTCTGACTATCAATTTTGCTCAATTTTCTCTGTCAGTTACATTTATAACCCTCAGGTTAGAGATTTGAGGATAACTGCATTAAAAACAGGCTGAAAAACCTTTGGTTTTCTGGTGCTAACATTGACAAATGCTCAAGAAATTGCTGCATTCATTTACTTAGTAAAGAATGCCTTTGGAACTAGCTGGGAAAGGTGGCCAAAACTGTCATAAAGATTTTTTCCCTGAAATAAGGTTATATATTCACAAATTATGGGACCAACCTATAAAATATTTTGCACATATGCACATACAAAATATCTGTAAAGTGAAATTAAGTTTCCAAAGCATATCAGCTGCATGAGTGCATATCAAGGTTCAAGAATATTACGTTAAAAGGCACCAAGCTACCTTGATTATATCCAGTATATTAACAAAGAGCTATCATCCCATCTATTTACTACCTCTTCATGCAAAGACCACAAAACACCAATTAAAGAAAGAAGTACTACATTTTTCAAACTATGTATTACGCTTCATGAAGACTTGACTCAGCTTGGTCACTGCAAATGGATATGTGAAAGGTGCGCATTTAATAATGAATGCATGACTTCTTGAGCAGGGAATCAAAGTTATCCACCAGTGTAAAGATACAGGAACCTGTATGGATAAGGTTTTCATGTTTCCAGCTCTTAAAGTGTCGCTAGCACCTGCTTATCAGGTGTTTGAAGCAGTCTTAGATGTACAAATAGAAAGGAGCCCTGAACAAAATGTTTACCCTCCAACTACAGTACATTGAAAGATCTGATAATGGTGTTAGCAGAGGAAAAATCACTCCCTTTAAAGACTGTCTTTATTCCTTTCTGCCTTCTCTTCACGTTCACCTACATTTCTTCTAGACTTGCAAGGAGATGTGCCAACATATTTGGCCTTCTGATTTCCAGGCACCTAATGGACTGTTTATACAACCTTGTACATCTTTCTTTTCTAGGAGCACAGCTCCTCCTGCTGTGGTCCCTAAATCTGCTATAAGCATCACAATTTTTCTGATGACTTAATCCTTCATCACAGTCAGGTCAGGTTGTAGATTTTTCTGCCTTCATCAGCAAACGAGAATCCCATTGGATATAAGACATATAAAATTCACATTCTCAGGTGAATAGTGGGTGAAAATGTACAGTAGGAGAAATGTACTTCTTCAATAAATCAGAAGAGAAGCAGATTACAATAAGGCCTTATCTAGAAGGATAGGGAATAGGTCTGTAGCTTTGAATGTTCAGCCCTTTCAGCTGTGAGGGGGGAGGATCATAAACTCAATGCTAGTAGTGAGGTTGAGGAGAAGTAGAAAGTTACATGGACTCTGTGTGATGCCATATTCATATAGGAAGGACAACCTGCACTGAGAACACCACTGTCAGATGGCCGATGGAGTAACCACTTATTACTGTCAAATTTTTTTGTTTTCCCAAATTCCACTTTGCAAAATGAATTAATTGAGTAATATTCTGATATACTAAACATCATCCTAAATGACTTGACAAAAGTTTCTTTTCTACGTGCTGTATTTTCAAAGCTCATCAAGAAAGAAGTAATAAAACCTTTGAATGTACTCAGGAACGATCTCTTCCAGTGCCAGTTTCTGAGGAAAAATGGATGAAAACTACTATCTCATCCATAATGCCAAGTTCAAATGGATGAATGTGGTTATCTTGATCACAATGCCATGAAGAAAATACCACTGTTACTTTGTTCAAAACCTCTCAAGCATTTATCAAAATATGATCACACGCTGTGAGAGAATACAAGTGTGTAAGTCACTGAATAGTATGATGATACCAGCAGCTGGAAAGCCAAACATAAACACGTGCTATCAGGTAGAGCGCATCATCATCTTTCCAGAGCCTTGTTGACTATCACACCTGCCTTTGGCCTTCACAACATGACAGAAATACTTTTGCTCTTTTACTTTCTGTATCACTATCATAATAGGAGACTGTATTTCCTTTTTCGTGTTCTGTCCAATCCTGATAAATACTCCTCATGGTAAAGGGGTTACTAATTCAGCCCAGTCACTTGAGGATCCAGCTTAAGTTAGTTTATATTGAGAGACTGCCTTGGTAAACTGCAGATCCCCAAAAAGCATATACATCTTTACAATGATTTACTGAAAGCAGCAGCTCGTTTTAATAAAACCATCCCAAAACATAAAATTGATTGAACCAACTGCTGTGCAGGGCATACACAACAGCTGATCAAAATCATTCAAGATTTTTATTCCTAGAATATCTCCAGAGCTTGTAGAGTTTTTCCTACTTATTACTTCAGTTCTGATACACAACTCACTTAGGCAAGCATAGAAATTGAGGCTGACTGATATTCTGGTATTTTTAACCAAAAATTCAGATAAACTCAAAATAATCACACGTTTGCAAAACAAAAATGAAAGCTAAATATACTTGAAAATTACCAGCAGTTTTCATAATGTAAAGACTATTATCTCCCCAATTATCACTCTTCAAATGATATAGCATGCCTTGATTAATTGTATCCCAAAGAAGTCCCACAACACACCATACAGATTACTCCAAAGGACACAACACTTCTTCCATTTCAGAAGGTTTCAATGGATAGATTTATAATAGCATTTTACATATATATATATATATACACACACATACATAAATAAATGTCCTTTAGAAAGACAGGAAAAGAAAACTTTTTCCAAAATGAAAAGATATCATTGCTAACTTTACTTTCCTTGCACAAAATATCACTGATAAGAGTTTATCTATTTTGTTGAGCATAACAAAAAGTTCACCTTTTCAGAGTGTGCTACATGAAGCTTTGCTTGCCTTTTATATAGTAAAGCAATTTAATGGTATTGTGTCACAATGAAGGACAAAGATAAGCCAACTGTTTAGATTCCTCTCCTTTATGTTGTGGCTTTGATCACTAACAATGCTGCATGAACAGCCAACAGAAGGCTGACATTTCATAAAATATGCAGTGATAAAAACTAATACTGTAGCATCTGGGAGCGATATATAAAATGCAGAAATACACCTAATAACTGTGATCTTAAATTACAAGTTACTAAAAGCTAAATAAGAAGCATACCTAAAAGAAAGATTAAGACAGGATTTTTGTGCTTCTGCTCCTAAAAACAAATTTAAAAAAATTAATCCAAGATATGCTATCTATTATTCTTAACAGTTCCTCTGGCTCCCTTGGATCTTAAAAGCAGCCTTGTAGAGGAGTGCTTTTTTGCCGTATCATTACGTATCAGCAACAGCTAAACACATTATAAGCCTTCTTTGTGCTGTATTAATGTTCTAATACTTTGTGAAGTCCCCTTTACTGTCTCTTTTAAAATATCAATCACACAAAATACAAATAAAACCTGGTGACTGACTCTTCACTGTTATGTAAAAAGCTGAAGCTCTATGATGACAAAAATAAGTAAAAATCCTTCCAATAAGCTGCATAAATTACGTAAATCTCAGAGTAGAAATTACATTATTTTAATTTATTTACCTTAAGAACATTAAGAACCTACAAGACAGGTCACATAAAATGGAGGATTACATCCTAGAAAGCAGTGAATCCCTAAAGAACTTACAAGTCATTGTAAATAACCAAATGCTTTTTTTGCTCTTACTATGTTGCTGTAGCTAAGAAGCTAAAAACAATCCCTGGGTGCATTACTGGGAAATATATGGTAGTACTAAGGACCTGAAATTATCTGCACATATGGCATCACTGGAATGCTACAACTGGGCCTGGTATCTTTAATTTAAAAGAAAGTTGAAATTAAAAGGGCCAAAAAAGGCATTACAAGAATTACAATCAGGAAATCCTCTTTTTTATTGTGTGTGTAAGAGAGACAGATACAAGATCGGTAGATTTAGTTTATTTATGACAGATTCGAGATGACGTGATTCAGATCTACAGCTTAGTACAAGTGGAAAAAGTATAATAGCCAATAACTCTCTAATCAAGCATAGAAAAAGGACAGTAAGACTGAATTACTGAAAAACATTATCAGACAAATTTTGTCTAGAAATATAACACCTTAATTATTACATCAGGTTAGCTAGGGACATAATGCATCCCTTTTCCATCTTAAATATCAAAGTAAAGGTGAAGCTATGATTTTGATTTTTTTTTTTTGCTTAATGATTAATTCTCTACCTTCAATTATATCAAAGATGGAATGGTTAAACAATCAAAATAATCTCTCCTGCACTGAAAGCAGTTTAATATCAAAGAAACTGCAATACACAATTAAGTTTAAAAGACAATTTTATACACTAGCTCTACTTTCACTTATGATTCCATGGGTCATACTTTCATGAAACCCTCAATATAAAAATTACCTTATCTAATGTAACATAAAAATAATTTTAGGAAAGGATGCAAGTTACAAGAACACATAATTAAGAAACAAAGTAAGAGTGACTTAGGTGGTGCAATAGGTTAAGTAACAACTGGTCATCCACTGGTACATATAACATTAAAATGAAGCTGAAACAATTCAACAAAAATCAAAGTTAAAGTAACCGTTCCAAATAATTTGAATATAACGGTGCAACAACGTCTGTTTTTGGCACCATAAAACGGGTAGGACCTCCTCAGCATAGTTTTGAGATTTAGAAAAATACAAGGACTAAAGATCTAATCACAGCAAGAAAAACATAACGAATTCAGCTTTTTAGTATTAGGCCCTCATTTAATGACAAGGGAGAAGGAATCATGTATCAAATTAAAAAGAATGCAAAGGAAAATCCATATTTGGTGCCTGAAGGACCATGAAGCATATTTTTGGTCTGAAAACACGCACCAAAATTACAGTTTAAGTACGTGGGAGGCAATTGTCCTTGTGGTTATAATTAGTGTCCGAATTTAGAGACTTTGCTGCTTAATGCACACCCACCCGCCTGTTATTCTTACTGTGTCACTTAATGGAGATGAATACTCTTTTCCCACCTCATATTTATATCAAGGCTATTTAATTTCTTTAGGCTGCTATAATAGGTTAAATGGCAGTCTCAGCATCACTCTTCATCTCCCACTGGACAACGAATGGCATTATAAGACTGAGAATAGATGAAGGCATATTTACATTCATAATGTTCTTGACTATAACATTTATGTAAATTATGATTTTATATTTGCAAATACTATAATTTTCAGTTTCAATGAATACTTTACTACTCTTTCATCATTAACTTTCTATGTACATTACATGGAGACAAAAACTAATGAAAAATAAAGAAACTAAATGATGTGATCAGTGAGATACAGATCTTACAGAAGAGGAAAAAACGCTTTGTTTCTCAACTGATCTTACCCTTATACAGACAGGGGCTGAACTATACCTCACTGCTCATTCGTAGTGTGTAAAACTTACAGAGGTTTTTCAGAAGCTAACAAAACCAAATTTCACATAATGGCTTGTATTTTAACCCCACCAAAATTTAACAACTGTATTGCTCATGAAAATGCAACTTTTTCCCTATCTGTATAAAAAACAATTTTTCTCTTCATTGACAAAACACCATGGAAACACTACGTTAATTACAGAACTGCACGTAGAGTTTGGGAACATGTTTACAAATGTTACACAAGAATGAAAACCTCCAAAATATCAAATTTCATTAACTAAGCTACTGCTCCACCAAATGGATAGAACGATTTTTAAATATCCCCAGAGTAGAAAATGAAGTTTTCAGTTAAGAAGAACATTCATCTCTCATACCTATCGTAACATGTACACACTTAACACACAAAACCTGTGTATTTCTATGCATAGATTGTCATAATTTTTCTGTGACGGTCAGCTAAGTATTTCCTTCAATTTTATAACATGCAAATCTGACTCAAAAAAAAATCTGTGCTTCCAGAATGAAAAACTGGCAAATCGAATTGGTCCAAATATTCTGACACATTTTTAAATGACAAACTTTTTGTGTGTGTTTTGGTATGAGCTTAGTGTGACATTTTCAGACTGTAAATGCAAACATATGTAATGAAACAGCTCTCAAACTACTGCAGTCTCAGACACATATGTTATTTTTAAAGAGGTGATTCCTTGATACCTCAGAAGCACTATGAGAATGAAGAAATGCCACACCTCTTAAGGAAGTAACATTGGGCATGGAAGATGAGTCGGATCAGTTCTGTGTATAATGAAATTGCTGGTTATACACGTTGTTTTTCAAGTTACTCAACAGGTAATCATTAGAAGACTCAGGCTGAAATGCATGGACTGTGTATGTAAAGAGAAACTCTTTAAAAGAACAGTGAACTTTCTGGTCTCTCTTACCTTTGTGCCTTGTAATAGAAATGAAATGGACTTCAAGATTATGTCCCAGTTTAGCAAGTGGAGGATATACAGACTCGGACAATGGCCCAAATCATCAGTCTCAAATATCACTTCCCTTTCCATAATTTATCTTTCTGTGTAAAGTAGTTAATTTTCTAAGTTTCTGCTGAAGGTCTGGTAAAATGGAAGTCCGTAAGGGTATCACTGCTACACCAGACCAAATTACGGCTACCAAACAGGAAACCCTTCCTCTCAGCACCCTACAAATACTGTGAAAAGGGAAAGTTACTTTGTGGGACTTTTAACAACGAAACCTTAAGGGATGTTGAGAAGACCTTCCCAAAGTCATAGAGTGAGTTTGTATAGGAAAGAGTGAAATCAATCTGATACCATTCCCTAGTATTTGGTGCAGAGAAAATACCAAACCCTTAAACTAACCTCAACATTAATTACAAAACTTAAAATAGTCACAAGAAACAAGATGCTGGAAACTATTTTAATACTGACAAAGTCTTATGAGCAGCTTTTACCACAATTCTTCAAAGAAGTTTGCATATGAATTCTTCTGTTCCTGCATTTTAATTTTGGCCACTAATGATATATATTTAAGAAAGAAATTACATCAGAAAACTTAAGAAAACTGCACTAGCCAAATTTTCTTTTCAAAGAATCTAGGAGCATAAGGCAGATCCCTGTGGAGAGTAAAAATGTCATGAACGAGGAAATCTACTGAATATCACAACTTTCTTTTTTATATGAAATAGTTCATCCTTTTCATAATGTGTTTAATACACTATCTTTTGGAATTAGAGTAAGATATTCTATCAGAATAGAATAATATCTATTCTTGTCTGTTACATATCTTTGCTAAGAACTAAACATGAAAGTAAAACAAAACCATGGTTGTTTCCCCCTAAAATGCTACAAAGCCATGCAGCTTCCATAACTATAGTTTTCATGCACAAAAATAACCACAATTTCATTCAACATTTACATTTCATTCATGAAAGTGGATTTAGTAAGTGCAATGAATCTAGATATACAATTAGTTACTCACAATTCATCTAGCTGGTCGCTATTGACCTGGAGCAAAGTTTCACACTATAAAATATTCTCAGTTGGAGCAGTAAATCATGATTACACATAACTAGATACTGATTCACAATTTAAACATTTAGCCATTTCCTTTGCTTTTGTCAAAACTTACTTTTTACACAGTGAATGCCTTTTTAAAAGTTTTGAGGCCAAAATCAGACTGAAGGTATTGTACGACTTTTCTGTTATAAAAAACCAAACCAAACCAAACCTACCCAATCACAAACCACTTCACCTAAACTCCCATTATTTTCAAGTATCTATATTCATACTGAGAAAACTCAGTAACCGTCTGACAACTCAGAAAAGTACTCCTGTATTTCCTTTAAGTTAAATACTTTCCAAAGTCTGAGTCTAAATGACCAAAAAGAAACTAAGTGCAATCTGTGCTTTCAAGAGCAACGTGTAATTAAGGTCTCCCAACAATTTACTCAGGAAGAAATACTGTTGCTTCTGGATTTTAAATTAATTAAAATCACTTCCCTGTCAGATGGTATGAATGTCTCCAAGCAAGAGAGTCTTGATCTACTTTTTGTTGTTGGGAAGAATACATTCACCTAAAAAGGATAGTATTTTCTTCCTTTTCTACCCCCTACTCCCCTCTTGACAAATGACAGAGAATAACAATTTTTTTTTGGATCCAGCCTGGATCCTACAATAAAGTATATTTCTGGATTTTAAAATAATCTAGATTAATATGCTAAGACAAATTTTGAACATTTATAACACAGAGAAATTCTTGCAACTAACCTACAGCTCCCGTGCAAAAGATGAGAAATTTGGCAAGTTCAAAGATACAAGCACAAAGATTCTGATTGTGTTTTTCTATGTCCTTAAGGCATGTATGCTCCTGAACAATAATGATAAAACAACATTCAACCATTTTTTAAAAAATCTAGTTGAACCACTGGTGCCAGAATCAATTCTTATTAAACTAATGCTTATGAGAAAAGATCTTACAGGATCAGATACATAATATCGAGAAAACTACTGCAAAAGTTGGTGGCAAGATTTTAACTCTCCTTTAAAAAGTATATATCTGCAGAAACATTATGTTCTCAAAAAAAGTGTTTAATATGAAATCATGTACTGTACGTCACTCAATACAACCCTGAACAAAACCACATTAAGTTGCTCGGAAAGTTCTGAGTTTTATGTCATTTCCACCTTAATTTATCCAAATACAACAGACCACTGATAACACAGAATAACTTCTGACCATTGTGGCTTCTATTACCCTGAAGAAATGTATAAATTTCTATATTTAATATATGTGTTCATTGAATGAATAGCACTCAGCAACGTGTGGAATGTCTAAAATTAGTAGGCAGTTGGTCATCACTGTCACTTTAATTTGGCTTTATTCATCTGCTTTCCATCTAATTACAAATGCTGGCCAGTCACAACAACTGAGAAATGCTGCTGCTTGCATTGCAGATCAGTCCCTAATACTGGACTCCAACTGCACATGGCTGGCATCTGCACTGGTACCTGTCAGTATTACTTAGTATATGTTTAGACATTTAAATCCACAAAACTTAAAAGAAAAAACAACTAAAATTCTGTGAACTTCCTTTAAAATTTGTCCTAGAAGCAAAGCAGTCTAAGTCCCACAGAATTTCTTGAGGAGGAGGAAACAGAAACAAAAGGAAGCGAAGGATAGCCATGAAATAGCATCCCTTCCCTTCAAGGTAAGTTACAGACAATATTTTTTTTTGTCCTTAACATTTTAATGAACATTATCACACCTCCAAACACATCAGAGACTACTGTCTTTGATTGTCACATTTATGGTAAGAGGATCACTTCAAATACACCAAAACATCATTACAATCTTGTTTCCAAGTACACACCACTGGCAACCTGACTGTTTCTCCCCTCCATGGTTTTTTTCATGCAGATACACTTAAAGTTGCCACTTTTAATCCTTTAAGCACAATTTTAACAAATGCTTTTTAACAAATTCTCATTATCATTTATCTAAGGCAGCAGTCATCTCTTACTGAAAACAAAAGAAAACAAACCCAGAAAATAAAGTCTTTTCACCAGGTTCAAGTGATACAACTTGTTACCACTGCAATGCTTCTGAAAAAGTTTGAAAGTGAACAAAATGCAGAGGAAACATAATATAATGAAACTGTGTAAGAGACATACGTAATAGTAAGCAGGTAACCACAAAGGTAAGAAGTTGCTGTCCTCAAGTAGAATCACAGGTTTGGGTTGGAAAGGACCTTTAAAGACCATCCAGTTCAACCTCCTGTCATGGACAGAGTGGGGGATATCTTCCACTAAACTAGGTTGCTCAAAGTCCCATCTTAACTACCCTTGAACACTTCCAGGGATGGGACATCTGCAATTTCTCTGAGCAACCTGTTTCTGTGCCTCAACACCCTTATAATAAAGAATTTTGTCCTTAGATTTCATCTAAATATACCGTCTTTTACTTGTAAACCAAAGGCCTAAATCCCTTCAGGCCCTGCTAAAAAGTTTTCCTCCAGCTTTGTTATAAACCCACTTAAAGTATTGAAAGGCAGCGGGAAACTCTTCCTTAGTACTGGGACTTCCAACCAGCAAGGCATTTTCTTGGATAAAATGAAAACGAACTATAAAGCAGGCACCAAGTACAATGAAAAAAGCTCTGCCAGACCTGGCTGGGCTCTATCCAAGTCCAGCTCAAGCTTCAGAGCCATGCTGCCCAAAAGGAGGCTCAGGAGGCAAATGGGGCAAGTTGCCAGGGGCAGGGGCACAGGAGATGCAGTGCACAAAGAGCACTGACAGAGGCAAACTGAACTAACAAGAATGTGAAATAGCACCAATTTTGCCAAGTGAGGACCAGCTACATAAAGTAGATAAATCTAACATGGTACAAAGAGTTAAAAAAGGGATGTTTGATGAAAATAGCCTAACAGCACATGGTACTGCTAGTCCTCACTAGGAGAATCTGACAGTTACTTAAAAAAAAGCCATAGTAATTACTGGTCCCAAGTTGATATTATGTACCCTCACGGGGAACTGATATAACTTGATTTTACTGCTTTGCAAAGTAACTCTTTATCCTGGACCTGTTCTTCCATCCTTTGAAGATGCATGCCCTGCAAGTTTTGCTACATCTGAGAAAAAAAGTCCTTATCTTATGGGTATCTTTCACTATAGCTGATCGCTGCAATACAGCCATAAATTTAACACAGGAGCATGGACCACCAACACTGTAGGAACAGAAACACTGCAATGAAGGTTGGTTGGGTTTTTTAAATACGTAAATGTTGTGCTCATACAGATGTGTGATGACCTCTATGAGCTGCATAACAGTGTAACAAATGGGTAATTCACTTGCTCCACAAACCGCAGATTACTGTAGTATTTAAGAAAACATGCCATCTGTAATATAGTTGCAAATCACTAGTGCTTTTTAGACCTGATATAGAAGTTTACTTAAAGAAGTAACTGACAAATTATAAAATACTACCTATTCTAGAGCCTGTAAGAAAATACATAAACTCACTTAAAGATTTCTTCCTCTTCTTCAAATTATAAACACTTTCTGCAGTATTTAATAACCTGAGATATTCCATTTGGAAAAAAAAACCCAGTTCATTTTTCTTGATGCTTCATAACCCAGTTTATAAAACAAAGACTTTAGAACCAGGTTGCAAGCCAACAATTATCAACTCTTATCCAGGATTTAATTACTCCCTAAGTCAAAGGAACTATGTTTAAAGCTATATACTACTTCAGTGTCCTAATAAATCACTTCAATAGTGAAACTTGTTTGACCAGTTTCATTATTATGTCAACGTAAAAATATTTGAAACACAAGAAATCAAGAAGTATTAACTGAAACCATCTCGGAGAACACTGGAAAAATTTCAAGTAGACGTAACTACAGGAAAATAAGTAACTGGCATTTACAAATATTTTGTCTTCAGAGAAATTATCTGTCTTAAATGTAGGTTTAACAAAGGAAAGTACACTAAATGAATATTATCACTTTCCCATCAAAGAATTGTTAACATGATTTAATTCCAAGTCTACAAAATCAACAGTATACCAGTCCTGAAACAACTGTGTGAAGCTTACTATGAAGCAAGCACACAGATTTATAATTTTAATCAAATTATACATGTTTGAAATACTAGGGTTCCTCAAAAACATCAATTGCATGTTCTTTTCTGAATTAGCAATATGCACTGCTTTCTTTAATAAAATTTCTATGTTCTTGTTTTCCTAAGAAGAGCTGTAAAACTGCCATGGACAGAAGAAATCCACAATTTGGCAAACGGGTGATGGGGGAGGAAAAAAAAAATGCACTTTGGCACTCTATTTTAGTCATGAAGACAGAGCAGACAACTTTTTTTTTTTCTTCCCTTCTCATTTTCCCTCATCAGCCAACAAGAAGCACCAGAACTACTGACTATATGCATACTACCTTACTGCATGGCTAAGAAAACCAAGTGATGAAATGGAAGGTAAGAGCAGCAGGCATAGCTTCAAGTTTGCATCTCATGCATCAAGCCTTGCCTATAGTCTCTTCTACCACTGAACAAGCATAATACCTCCTTTGCAAAGGAAAGATATCTGGCAGGTTACATGGAAACCCCTGCTGCCTGAAGCCAGCCTTCTTCACTAGTCTGAATGCTACCTCCAACACTTGGAGTGATAGAGGAAGGAAGCATCACACTACTGAATTTGGCTCACTTTGAAGTCACTGTGAGGTAGAAGCCAAGTTTGTCAAAAGCCTTAATACTTAAAGATCTCCCAGGCTTGTTCACGAGAGTATAAGGCTTGTCTTATATTAAACGTACAGTGAGCTAACCAGAATATTCAAAAGCTGCTAAGGCAATTTTCAACAATTTTAACTAGTTTTTGAAAGACATAGATTCTCTAGTAATAGGAAAGAAAGCTATTTTTAATTAGTTTTCCTAAGCAGGAAAAAAAAAAAAAAAAAGGACATTCCTAAAATTATGAAGAGCAGTAAAATCAGTTCATTATAATTACTTACTATAGCATTATCATGTCATTTTTTAATTTCCCAAAGCTGGATGCAATGAAAAATCATCTTGATATAACCTATAACAAGCAGTCTAAACACTTGAAAATGGTAAAATGATATAATTACACATGCACATACAAAAAGACTAAGCCACCAAAAGCCCAAGTCTTTACTTCTCAACCCTTTTTGACACTTCCAAAATTCAGGCACACATCCAGAAGAACTTTCTGCCCCACGTCTGGTCAGTACAGAAATTGAGGTTAACCTTTAATTTTTAATGTCACCTGCAGCCAGTGACTGCTTTTTCTAATGCAAGTGACAGATAAACAGCAAAACACTCCCAAGATGATACACAAAGCACCACATACCATAAGTGCATTTTTATTTTTATACCAACTCAATTTCTCAAATGGATAACCAATGTTCCTACTAATTTACATTAAGAATTGAGTGAGGCATGAAAATTGTTCTGATGCATAGACTCTATTTCTTTAATGTACTGCATAGTGTTCTGTATTTTATTGCAACACTGGAAAAACCTAACTACACTTAAAAGGTACAGAAACTACACATACAAAAACACAAGCACATATACGTCTTAAAAAATCACTTCACAAAGAGTTTTAAATTATCCAGAGAGTAGGAAGGAAAAATAACTAATTAAAGTCACTGATGGAAGTCAGTAAAAGCAAAAAAATTGTTCCCATTAAAATGAGTTTTCTGACCTTTAATTACTTGAACTAGTATTTTTTTGTAGACCAATACTAGTACTTTAAATCTACATTGCTAGGATTTCAACTTTATAATTCCTTCATACAATTCAATACTATCACCGTAACATTTGCAAGGTAATTCCAAACTAAACAGAGGGAATATGGCAAATTGAGGTAATATAGTCTAGCTATTTAAGGCCAAATTGGCAAGTCTTTAACAGTAAACACTGTATCATTACTAAACACTGCCATGTTGTTAATGTAAGGAGAGGTTTAAATTAGAGAGTGAATTGCCCCTTCAGGTCGGGACTTGGGGCATATTATGGGAGAAAGCAAAGAAAAGCTCCCACTGACACTGTCTATGTTTCACCACTTCTGTGGGAAGCAGACTGCAGTACAGTTATCCGTCACTTTTAAAACCAAATACTGCAGACAATGTTTTCACTTGTCTTTTAAAATTTAGCGTAGTGAACTGGGGAGAAAAGAACCTGTGTTTGCAAAGGAAGATTTCTTTTGATACAGAAAGGGTATCGAAAATAGTTTTTCAACAACTGCAGGAGACACATCACAAACATCATTTTTATATATGTTAAATGTGTAACTATGACATTAATGAAAATGAGGCAAACTCAATTTGCTTTTTAAAAAAAAAAATAAAAAAATTAACTCACACAGTGGTGGGTGCTCAAATACAAAGGAGACAGTTGTCTTTAGGAGGATATTCTCTGCACATTCAACAGTCAAGCAGCGCTGGGATGTGGCCCAGCCACCAGGAGCAATGACAAAGTTGGAGCAGCAGTTCCAGTACCAGACTTCTGGAACTGACCTTCAGATGGAGAATAAAGACACTTGATGAAAAAATGCTCAAAATATTTTTAATTTTTTGTTTGATCTAACAGGATTCAAGTAGCCTAAGCCACTGGATTTCTTCTGGACATTTCAACAGGACAAAACCAATAGTGACTGAAACTAGGTTTATTTTTTAAGTCAAATAAGTATTTCACACAGTCATGTATCAGAAGAGATAGAAACAACATGTAAAATAAGTCCATGTGGTTCAATTTATTTATTTCTACAATGACAATAATGGTAGAGAGACAACTCTTAACAACTTTAGCATTATGAAGACTTCAGTATTCAATCTGAAATTTTTATCAACATGCAATTCTTGGCTACTTCTCAGCATTATTTTCTCCTGTGACTGAACTTCTTAACACCATGTATCCTAAAAATTTTGGTAATTTGACATTGTTAGATCTATTTTCTATAAAGCTGTTAATTCATTATTAATAAGACTCCAAAAAATTGTATAGAGTTCAACAGCACACTACAAACAAACTAAAAATGTTGAAAGCTATGGTTCTAAGAGAAATTTAACAAATGAAATTCCAACAACTGAACAGCCATCTATCTTTTAGTAACTCTCTTAACTGTTCAAAAATGCACTTTTTAAATCATGAAAAAAAATATTTTTAAAACAACCTCTCTTCAAAACATATTTAAGCAGAATTTTTCAACTACTTTGAGATAATTAAACATAACAATGGATATACTGATATTTTAAAATAATTTTTCCTATTACAAATATACAAAGCTAATAGTGTTGAATTGGAAACACCACCTTCTCTTTTTGAAAAGCTGGTACTTTACTGTTTCTACAGTGTTTCCATCACAAAATATAAGAACACAACCATCTAGACACATTTTTTTTTTAAAAAAAGTCCTAAATGACACTGATTTTGCAAGTAAATACCCAAACAGCTCCTGAAATCTGACCACTGTTGTCAGATTAGAGTGTAGTATGACACTGTAATATTATGGTGCTGTAATATTTAGAAATATACCATGAAAAACATACTCACTTTGAAGAAATAAATTTAGGGATTTCTTTTTTTAGAAATTAAATTAAATACAATTGTCTTCTCTTGAGTATATTAAACAGTTCCAACCAAATAGTGGGTTTGTTTGGTTTTTTTGTAATTTGGATTAGCATCCTAGTTGCAACATACTAGCACATAAATGTATTTTTATTCTAGAGCATACTTTGAGTTATTAAGCCTGGCATTAAATTTTGTAACAAGATGTAATATATCTAATTCAAGAGGGCTTACAGTATTCCTCTATTACTTATTAATATGTTAAGTGAATGTTTGGACAATTGATTTCAACTAAGTTTTGTGAGTAAAACATGTGACAAAATACAATTTTCAAATTACATAGTCCATTTGTCATAACTACCATTCTTTCTAGTTTTTATAGGTGTTAACGAATTAAGCAAAAAAAGTCACACTGACTAAATAAAGAACATTAGCCATTTCAGAATTTAAAAGAAACTATTAGCACAGTTTATATAAAGCCATTAACAAAGTATCCTTGCTGTTCTGCTTTCCTTTTTTTGCTTTTTATACCCTCCTTCCTGTATTTGCCCCCAAAGTCTGTATGTGTATATTTGCAGAGGACTCACTACAGTGAGACCACAGCCTTGTACTGAAGCAATAATGAATAGCAATTGTATTGCTCAAGTATCACGACAGTCACAGTTGTCATCAACACAGTCACCAATCAGTGATTGCTTTGCTTAAGAAAATCAATATATTTAACATATTAATCCTGTAAATTCTTATGAAACAACAGAAACAGACCCAGCCAATGACTTACATAATGTTTATGTAGCAAAAAAAATAGAAAATATTTCTGTAAGTTTTGAAAACAGAGGTGATGACAATGTATTTCATATCAGTCCAGCACAATGATTTTTGTGTGATTCTTACAATTGTGATAGTTGTTTTCAACAGGTTAGACTGTAGAACAGTCTCTATGCCTGCACTGATGTTTTCTGAGCTACAAATGAGTCAAATAGAATATGGAGGATGGGAAAAGTATGATCTCCGTTTGAGCCTTTGGACTAGCTGAAATCAAAAGACAGACTTACTGTGAATATGAAGAAAATTATATCAGAAAAAGAAAAAAAATGAAGATATGAATAAGTTACTGGAATAATTTACAAAACAGAATAGAATATTACGTCAAGATTTGTATTAACATGACACAAGATATAAAGATTATTTTTCTTGAAAAGTAATAGACAGTAACTTGACTACATGAGCTAAAGTATTAATAAGGAAAGAATCTGCCTGTATTTTAACAAAAGTGATAGCATCCTCATGTAGACAGCTCACTTTGAAGGATCCATGCTAGACACTTCCAGAACCTACTTGGGGACTCCATAAATCAATACCATGGCAAATGCAGACCATCTGCCAGACTTCTTGAAAATTATTTACAGAAAATAGTCTTCAATGTATGAATAAAAATATTTCCTCACTTGTGCAAATGCTTCCATACCCACACAGAACAGAGCAAAGCAGGAGTTCAGTATCATGTGCTAGTAGAAGGTTCTCAACAAGTAGAAAATTACTCCCATGTGGAAAGAAGTAGGTATCAGGAAGAAAATGCAGGTAATTTGCCCTAAACCTCTAAATGGGAAGCTAAATTTTCAAGGTAACAAAACCAGTACAATAGTACATACTTTCCAAAGGAGTATTTATGTTTCCAGTGGTCCACTGGTCATACAACTATGTTCTGCTTAGAAGACTGAGGATAACTGATGAAAAACATCCCAACGCTTTGCCACTTGTTCTCACTAAGTCTTACTTCAAAATCCTTTCTACAGACATTAAACTAAAGGGCAGGAGGAAGAAAAGGGAGTGAGAACAAAGAAAAGAAACTAGCTTATTTAACTACTTATAACTATATATTTAACTACTATAACTATTATCTGTTCTTCCTCCCCCAATACTGTTTCCATTTTTTAAAAGAATACATAACTAAGAATACAGGTAGCAAATCATATAAATTACTTTGATATTTCACTATTTTAGTAAATACATTTGATTATTTTCTCATAAGATTTAATGGTGTTTCAAAGATCTATGCTGAAGGATCTAAACCTGAATGTTTTTCACAGTCTTTCTATTTAAGTAAGTAAATTTTAAATTACAGTTTTATTTCAAATAGCCATGTACTGCTTTTTTGACATTTGTCCATCATAATACTGTAACAGAATTAAAATATTAACATTGACATCAAGATGTACTGCAAGTATTTTAAGAAGAATAATTCCTTTAGAAACAGAATATGCAGTATATTTAAAATATGGAATTTGGTTACTGAAGAGAGTCCCACTTCTGCATTGCTTCTGAGGTATACAGATACACAAAAGAGCATTTTAAGATGCCAGAAGCCAAGGAAGATACTCTCTTGTATAGGTCTATTAAATCTGTGAATGCAGGAACTGCTGCATTTCACAGTCTATTATTTATATGACAGAATGAAGATCTGAAAACATGAAATATAGCCTTAAATTATTCACTTATTCTTTTCACAAAAGGAGAAACCGTCAATCTAACACTAAAAGACTTCAAGCATATTTCTAAAGGTTTCGTGAAAATTGCCTTATTTATCAAAACTTTATTCCCTCCGTTTGTTCATTAAATACTGTAGCTTTGCATTAAGGTCAAGCAGTGTCAACCAATTACTGTTGTTGGAAAAGTCCTACTTCCTTAATACTCAAAGAAACCATGGTATATAGTAAATTATTTTAATAGGCAAACTGAACACTGTTTACCCAAAGTACATTTCAACCATAAAAACATATTTTAAGGGTTTCTATCAACAATCAATTATAGTACTATTTATTATGACAGTAGCATTAAGCATGACTCTTTGTCTGCTCAAATGCCAGCCTTAAAAAATATACATCTATTTTAGCATATTCAGCAATATTCTGTTCTTAGTTCATAATAAAGAAAAGTAACAAAAATCAAGCGACTTATAAAGCAAACTGAAAGGCAAAAACCTAAAACATTGAATTTTAAAGAAACAGTATCAATTGGTATAAACATACTGGCTTCTGTCCTCATTCTCTGTTGGTGAGCAAGAGGGCTCAGCTTATATGACAGAACAGAAAAGAAATCCATCCTGCTTTTACTGCTCCTAATTTTGTAGTTTTGTTTTTTGTTCTCCCTCTTGCAATATACAATAAGAGGAGTAATTTCAGTGGTCATACACAAATTTATTATATGCCAAGAAAAGGCCACCCATAGGCCATCATATCCAGTACCAAAGTCACAGTCATTCAGAATAAAAGGATTTCCACAAGGTATTTTGATGTAACAACCCAGGACAGTCTCCCTTGTCCTACCTCAATCTTCTACCTGACCCATTTTAGTGGCCTGCAGTTCAAAAGGCTGGAATGATGGTTTTAGTATGCAATCACCTTTATCTTTACATTTCCTAGAAGCAAAATTTTGGATCTCATTTCCCTTTGGAACTGACCTGTTTATTCACATTCCTCCTAGTACACAAGAAGTGATAAAAGAACACTTAATTTTCCAATGGTAACCTTTGAAATCTTACTATGAGCCTAACTCTGCCTTTCTGAAGTTACAAAACATGAAAAAGGAAAGAAACTTTTTTCTCCATATCCTGTCACCTTGTCTCACTAGAAAAAAGTTTTCATCCGTGCCCTGTATCAGTGATCAATGAGACCTACAGTGATACAAGACACATACACTGTTGCTACAAACAAGAAGAGAAAATAGAGTAACAAAAGGAATTAAAAAAAACCCTGAAAAGAGTCATGCTGAAAATTATGGAGCAGGAGAGACATAACAGAGTAGGGTCTGTTGTCTCATTATTTCTAAGAGATCAAAATAAAGAAAATCAAAAGAAGTAGAAAAGAAAAAAAAAAAACAACAAACAAAAAAACCCCAAAAAAAACCAAACTTAGACAAGTCCTCTCCAGTCCCCCCCCCAGGATGAGCTAAATCCCACCTTCAAATTACAGTCTACCAGTGAAACCTGAATAGATTTTAGAACCCAATACTGCACAAACAAATTTCAAGAAGATAAAAGAAGACAGAGAAAAAATTATTGATACCTTCAAACTCATCTGAATTACTTCACTAGGAGGGTGTTAACTGGCTTCATGGATGAGAGGTAACAGTAGATGTGAAACGAGCTTGAGATTAGAGAGGTTTTAAACATGTTCTGCATTGTTGATGCCATATAGAATGAAATACTGCCCAGATATAATCATTATAGGCTGGACACAAAAATGACAGAAATCAGCAAGGAATTGTTCTTGAAAAGATATTTTCAACAGCTCTGTCAAACTGGGTATATATTTGAAATGTAACTCAGAGACATTTGCTTAATTTGTTTCTATCTGGTGTTTTCATAATAATCCTAGTGACTGCAAGTAAGAGTATTTATAAAATCAGCAGATAATACAATGTTGGGATAAATCAGCAGCACATCAGAGGACAGGATCTGATCTCCAAATGCTTTTGAAAAATGGAAGATATGGTCAGAAATCAACAAGGTGATTCAACAAAGACAAATCCGATGCACTATATTTAGAAAAGGTGCATCATAGATATGAACACAAAATGGACACATTTCATCATTCTTTGGCTAAAATTACATAGAATTTCACATAAGGAAAAATGCAACACCAATTATTTTTATTTTCACATTACATGTATGCTCTTAAAAGGAGCGTGAACAGCTCCACACATGAAAATCTAACACACAAACAGTAGAAAGAAATTATATCCTGTATTGCACAGCATGAAAAGAAAGCATTTGTAGAAGGTCTCCTTTCTCTGTACTGGCTTCTTCAGCCATTTCATGGATAGCCTCTTATAATTTCTTACCTCTTGTCCTGTAATAACAATTGCAAATTGTTTGCAAAATGAAAGTGGCATGCTAACCAACAAGCACTTCTGTGAATTAGAGAACAATCTTTAGCTTTAAGGGACATGTTATTTGAGTATATTGGATCAGAAGAAATGGATCTTCTGTACTGATGAAACACTTCTTGAAAGGACAGAGAGAATAAACTTTGCTCTTCTAGATCCATCAGCTCTGCTGGATAACACTACCCAGCAGTGGGAGATATGGAGGTGGGTTGTAAGATAAGGAACAGGCTAAAGGCAAGAAGAGCTGTTTTAATTATAGCTGGGAACACAGAATTTGTTAAAGGAAGTCTACTGTATAATTACATTTGAAAATTTAGCAAGATGCCCAGAGGCTGGCTTGCAGCTGTCAGGAACTGGTAACGCCAGAGTTCTGCTCAGGAGGCAACCGCTGCTACAGCTAAGCACACCTCCATCTCCCTGTAGTTGAGCCAACTTTGATAAGGCAAAGGAATGACTTCAACTAAAATTAGTAAGATCACACAACACATGAAATTGTACCTATTCTCTGTAAAAAGTGTTCAGAGATTGGGCATTATTTTAAATGAAGTTAAATGTATATCTGCTGTTTTTGATACTACACTGAATATTTTTCTTGAATGAGTGTCAATGGTATTTTGTGAATTGCATATTTTATTTAATAACAGATAAAATTCTGGTGGTTTTTAATAATATTAATTCACAATCAAAATAACCTCATCTAAAGGATAATATGGATTTGCATACAAAGTCATAGTTCTCTTTTTGGTCTGTCTGGCCCAACCAAATGAAAATGAGTGAGGGGAAAGCAGACAGAATGCAGGAATAATAAAAAAAAAAATGTATATCTGCTTCTTCCTTGGATTTAGAGCTGAATCTGTTACTCTGCAGACAAACTGATCAATTATGAAACATGACTAAGCCATTTTGGGGGGGGGAAAGTAGGACTGAACAACTGAAAAAACTGCTCATTTTATATGAAGTTAATGATTCTACTTCAAAAAAGTATATTCTGCTAATTCAGATTTTAGCAAATGAAGTGCTGTGCATGTTGGAAAACATCACCAACTGTATTACTGGTGTTTATTTAAAATACATCTGGCTAAAAAATGAGCAAGAATCATAATACAGTCATAAATTTGACCATATAAAATTATGTTGTCATATTAACATCACAAGAAAATAATAAGCTCTGGAAGACAGAGCAGACTCCACAAGCTTAATCCACAAATGTAACCCAAAACTTTAGAGCAGAATTATTTCTAAACACTGTGACAAGTGCTTCTTTTACTTCAAGTTTATGTCTCTGTAAGGAAGTTAAGTATATATGTGTAATTGGCATTACGGCCTTAAGAAGAGAAAACTGAAGGTCATTTCAGCTTTATTAAATCTGCTGCTGCTTCCAGATTGAGGAAAGTGTTTAAATCCTCAAATCATGTTGAAAGTAGAAGTGCAGGCAGTCTAATGATTAGTTTGATGATTTTGTCTAATGATTTTGTTTGATACCTCATTATTAAAATCAGTATAAATACTTCAGATGTCTTTCCTATAGAAAGGTAGAAATATTTTATAAGTATCACAGACTTTGCTCACTTAGAAAAATGTTCTCAGCATAAGACTGAATAAAAAGTTCATTTCTGTGCATAAAGTCTGGCTTTGGCTCAGTAACAGGACTAGAGTAGGACTGGTTTTTGCTATCTACAGTTCATTTGAGGAGAGCGGAGGAAAACCACCCCAGAAATCAGCTACTTTATACAAGTTTCTCTCCTGTAATTTTCATTATATCAAGATGGATATTTGAAGGACGATCAATAAAAGAAGGGTACCTATTGAACATACAAAGTTTCAGTTTTGTTTGACTTTTAGAGATAATTAACCTTTACAATTTCACATATTCCTTTGCTTTAATTTTGAAATTAAAATATAGCCACTTTAAAAATTAGTCTTTAAAAGACATACAAATTAAAACTAAAAGATAAGTTTTGTTAAAAGAGAAATCTGAAAGAGATTTCAGGAGTACAATACTGGTTTCAGTCAGTGACTTAGTTTTTATTTAAAATATAATTTTTTCAGGGCTGTCTAACTACAAATATTCTGAGCCCTGGTCAATTCTGGTTGCACAGATATTGCAAATGTAAAAGAAACATGTCGGGCTTCATATTGATTTCTCCTACTTCAAGCATAACAGTTTCCTATGTTGACTTTTGTCACATCCATCTATATTGCATTATATAATGCAGCTTTAAGGACTACAATGATCCCTTCAGGAATGCACAGAGAAGAACTTAGTCTTTCATCTAAAATACTACTGTAGAAGACCAAAAGCATTTTCATGAAACAGTTACCCTTATGTATCAACAATTCCACAGTAAAATACAAGAAAGCCAACTACATTACATTGCTGATTGCTTCATGTTCTTGCTGTAGCTCTGGACAAAAAAAATAAAAAAAAGGCCTTTAACCTTCTGAATATTGATCTTGAAAGAAAAAGAACGTCTTATATGGAATGTTTCTGTAGATTCTAGTAAGTACAAAAATCTGTAAGCCTAAGGGCACTTTTACCTTTATTTTAATAGACAGAAAGATCCCAAACATAAAAACAAAACAGAAGAAAGAAAAGTCAGAATTACCTTCCTTGCTGATCCATAATGCAAAACGAACACAGCTCACATTCGTAGAAAATGCACTCTTTCCAAGAGCACGAAGCTTTGTACAAAAATAAAACTTTCCAATACTGTTGAAAAGCACTAGCTCCCCAATCTGTCTGTGCTTCCAAGTAGTTCTACTTCTTCTGCAACATGATGTTCCTATCATCACAAACACGGTGTGTATTCAATGAAGTTTTAACACACAGGGATGTACAATACTACATCTTAAATGACAAGGGCCAAAGACCGGTCACACTAAAGCTCAAAACCTGGGAATCAAAAGGCAGTTTGCTGTATCTGTGCCAAAACTTGTTTTGACACTGCTCGTATCTGTACATAACATACAAGACATTATCTGGTCTTTCAGATTATAACTCTTTTGAGAAAAGTTATTTGCCACTTTTATGTTTTAGCTAAGGAGTTATGATTTCTGTTGCTCTTACCACTAGATGTATCCATAACATATGATAATTTCTGTTTTCACCCTTTCTGATTTGCACTTATCTATGTATCTGTCCATTGAAACCAGCAATTTTCAAAACAAGTTGCACGCATAACTTAGTTGAGTTTTAACATGTATGACCATTTTTATAAGATTCAGGTTATCCATCCAGATGAAGGTAGACTTTAACATAAAGTTACTTAAAATGGGAAAAAAATCACCTACTGTTTCTAAAATTGCTTTCAAATATTTTAGTTTGCCTCTATTCTTTTTCTCATAAAATAGGGGATGTCAAAGAGCATATAAAAATTCCTTAAATTAAGGAAAGAAAAACAAGAATGTACATTATATATAAGTGGTAATAGGCAGAGACAACTTCACTAGGCTGTGACATATGACATCTGGTAGACTATTATCATAATAAATGGGAAAAGTAGGTGATATTCTTTCAAAAGCAAGGTATGAAGAAATGCATCTTCATCAGAATGACAAACGTATCTGCCTTTAGCAAACATAGGTCAAATTGAAATTCAATATCTATGAACTAAATATTTCACTTTATTTAATCTCCTTTTCTTGTTGATTTTAAAAATTTCACTGAAGTACATCTTCATTTATCAGAGATATGTATTCATGTAATTTAATTTCGTTTTAGTGAGGATAAATTAAACTTGATAATAATCAATGGCTAAAAAGTCACAAGAAACAGCCTATTGCTTTTTCACATTTTTACAAATCACTTTAACAATGTAAAACAGTAGCTTAACGATTGTCAAACAACAATCTACATATACCGTACATCCATCTGTGACTCCTATGGTATAACCATGCAGGTATCATAGAGGTGTTGAAATAGCTTCAGCTTTGCAACTGATGAGCTGAAAAGTAAAACCACTAATCTCCTGGGGATCATACTATGTATTTCACAGTATGTGCAAGCTACAAAAAAATTTTCTCATATAAGAGAAAGAAAAGGGAAACACTGACTTTCTGAAGTTAGATCTTGTTCCCATAAATCATGTTTCTTATGGTTCCTTTTGCCTCATGCTTTATTTTTCAATTTCATGTCATCAGATGAGAATAAATGGAAAGAACCATCATAAAATTCATATTCCATGGAGACTGAAAATTGTCACTGGGTGCTTTAAAAAAACTTAAAACACTGCCTTTTTACTTGTGACTAAAACCAAGTCCTAATTTATATTTAGTCCTTTCAAAACTAAATATATACCTGCAAAGTAACATTTCCCAAATTATAATTTTCTACATATAAAAAAAATAACAGAAGTCTGAAAGTCACCAAGTGAACGGTCAAGTCATAAAGCAATGATGAGTTTTTGTAAGAGTCATAGACGGAAAGAATTCAGGAAAGTAAATGAAAGAGGTTTTTTATTTTTTTTACTTGTTTTTTATATGAAAAGTTACTCGGAAAAACAAATTCCATAGAGGTACTGAAATATAAAATATTAAAAGAAAGATGGTGAGAAAAAAAGGTGGAATATTAATATCAGTGTATTCCTAGAAATCCATTTGCTTGATAACGTGTTAGTTTTGGGGTCTTTTGAACACTCTGCTGGTGAAGACAGTCTGTATGATGGCATTTACTTTTCAACCACTTTCAAGAAATTAATAGTGATTTGGTTACATATTTTCAGATTTCAATACAAGCTGATGACATTAAGATACCAGAGAGATTGATTTGGCAAGTGTATCTCTATGTCGTGTGTACTCTCACTTCACAACTATTGTCTCTTGTAACACATTAATGAGGATGCTAGAAGCATAGGAAAAGAAACCACAAAAATTTTGTGATTTCTATAGACTCTAATAAGTGCATGACAGTTTAACGCTGATTTAAGATGATCTGACAGGAGACAGACATCCCATTTTGGCCCTGTCACTGCCTTCCTCCGGAAGATAGGTTTCTGCTGTGAAGCAAGTTGTGTCCAGCCTCTCCCATTCACTGGAAAAAGAGCTTGGAAACAGAAACCTGTCTAAACTTCTTTAAGAATAAGATGATGGAGCATGAAAGAAAACGGAGATGGCAGCTAATATGTCCAAAAAAGATATGTTAGGAGAGTGGAGATTTCCTTTTAGACAGGTTGAATGGCTAAGCCATTTTGTACAGTTGCAATTCTGTTCTCATACCAATTTTATTGTTTTTAAATCAACTACCAGAAGCATCTGGAATGTAAAATAAATAACTTCTGTTTTTTCTTCAACACATATCCAAATGAATGCCTGGAGACTTGCACAAGAACTTCATGAAGGAGGATGGGAAGATGTAACGCTGCATGAAGCTGGAGTGGGGATGATGTCAGTGAGCTAAAGCCCAGATTCCACTCTTGATGGTAGGTGTTGATGCCCATTCTCCAAAAAACGTTTGGTAAGTCACAGGCACTTGTACTTTGGAAGTTCTACTTTGCTTTCTGCAGTGTAGTACAGTTGAAAAAGGAAAACTAGATTATAAATGGACTTAACACTTAGTGTTCTACCTATTTACATGAACATGGGTAAGTTCTTACAGCTCTCCCTCTCAGTAATGAAAGAGAAAAAAGAAAATAAATGAAACACAATAACAGTGGTAGTCAGATTATCAAAATTCCATGTCACGATATCTCCATCCATGGTTTTGAAATTTGTTCATGCCCAAAACTGAAATAAGAAGAGTATCTACTATCTATTACTATCAGCATAGACAGCTGCCTAACACCTCATATCTCGGTTAGAGACTCTTCATAACAAATTAGGGAGCATTTCACAAATCATGTCTTAACAGAAAAACTGCATCAATTTGCTACCCTAATCTGACCATTTTCAGTAACAGAGCTCATATTCAAAACAGCAGTTATACTGAGCTCAAGAAGAAGATTTTAAAATAAAAACCAGAATTAAATACAGCAGACTACAGAAAATTGAGAAATAAGAAAAGTCACAATCACTAACTTTTACAGATACAAGAGAAACTTCATCCACAGAAATTACCTAGAATTATGAAACATTACTATTTGATAAATAAAAATATAATCCAATCATTAATGCTTGAAAGCATCAATTTAAGCTCATCTACTTTCAGCAGGAAAAAAAACTAAACAAAAAACCAAGCAACCGTATTTGCCTTATTTGTTAATTCCTTTGTGAAAACTTGCAGTTGACAAGGTAAACTTGAAGAACCTGGAAATTCAATCAAAGTAATCTAAATGACCAGCTAATAGCCAAAAAAATAATAGATCTAGTGCAGATTTTACTCTGACATAAAGTTGTTGACAATACATTTCTCAATAAAGAAAAATTGAATTATAGCCTTAGGGTGGTTTAATTTGGTACAAATTTTGAGTAATGTTATATACATTTCCAAAGCAGATGCTAAGAGACTCTACAAGGACACTCAGCTCAATCAGAAGCCAGATTAAAGTTCCATCTGGAGCAAAACAGTTCCACAGCTCTATTACAATTAGCAGAGTCACCAATGTCAGATTCAAAAGTTGGGCAACGTGAAACTCTTTCTCTTCAAAATACAGCTATGAGTCCAGAAACCAAACAAATACTTCACACATCTTTAAAAAAGAACTTTTCAAGCAGTCACAAAGTTGCACTTCTGTAGTCAGGTGAAAACTCTCATTTGTATTATTATGGTCATGTGAATCACAAAGACTACTCAGACACAACTATTGCATGCATGTAGCATTAAAATCACAAGTGTTCCAGTAGCTGCAAACTCAAAATATCAGCAGGTTGAGAATAGCACAGAAGCTACTTGCATTAAATAATATTCAAGCTTGATTTCAAATTGCCCTGATCTTTGCCTACCCAATTCCCAGACTTCTTATTATGAAACAAAGCATTTTCCCAACATGTCATGCTGAAGAACTGCACTCTGAAGTGACCCACCTTTAGACAAAATAAGAACAGAATTACCTAAGAAACCTAATGGCTGAAAGTGAAAGCCTAATTCTTCAGCCAAATATTCAATGTAACAATGTTTTCCTAGATTTAAGCAAAAACTAAATTTCAACTCAAGTTTACCAAATGAAAGCATCCCTTCAAAGCACAATTCAGCAAATGGTAGTGCTGATACACAGACAGTAACAAACATGCTGAAGACAGGAAAATAAAATATGCCACATGCCTGAAATTTACTATTTTACCATTTAAATAAATAATACACTACACAAATAAGCAAGCCTGAATGTGGAAGTTAGAAATCAAATGCCCACATCTTGAATCTCTTTCCCCCGAAATAAATCCACAATGGTTAAGTAGCAACAGAGACTTTTAAAAAATTACATCTCATTACACACATTTTCATCAAGAAAAGACTCGGTTAAAGAGCATATTTATATTTTTCCAGTTGCTGGTTACATTAATCAGCCTGATTTCTATTATCAAATAGTAAGCTGCTGAAGGTCTGAAAATATCTACAGTGTCAATATCCAGATAAGGTCAAAGTGAAGAAAAAGAGAACTGCAGCCACTGTCCAGCTAGTAGCCCATACTGTTCTGCAATGAAGAAGTAAATTCGAACTTCCAAAGAGAACAGCAATATTCACAATTTTATATTTAGTACCTTTAATTAGTGTTCAAACACTATCCAATAATGTCCACATCGGAAATTTAATCTTCTAAATCTTTAGAGAGAAAAATTAACAATCTGGAGCAACAATGCAACTTTGTCCTTAGACAGCCTCTGTTGTTATTTCTGCAAAGAGGGCACAAGAGAACTATTGCCAACACTATGCAGCAGGATGGAGGCATTCAGAAGAAACAAACAGGAAAGACTAGCGGAAATTTAAACAGAGAAGCAAGATACCACAATTAAGATCACTGCAACCCAATCAGTGCCTTTGGCAGAACATTGCCTTTTTAAGGCAGCGGTAAACAAGAGTGTCCAATGCTGCCGGTTACACTAGAAAGGGCAAAGGGCATCCACAAACTCCAGCGCTGTGAAATGATCACTGTATTTCAGTTCCACACATGAACATAGTGGCTCATCACAACAGCCAGCTTCCCTATTAGTAAACCCAGGTTTTCTGAGAGATTAGAAAATAAAATGGCACCCAAAAATTTAAATGTTAATTTACAGAAAGTAAAGGATTATAACTGAAACACATGTCTCAAATCCTGGGCTGGGGCCACACCACAAGCCTAGGGAGTCTTTCCAACAGTGTCCAGGAAACTACCAAATCCTTCTCTAAGAAATATCCATGGTGGTGACTGATTATTCATGACAGAGAAAAATGTTTGGACAGCACAGGTCCTGGTCACCAGCTAACTGCAGTGATATAGAGTAAAGCACAGGCTTCAAAAGGTTTCTCCAAGAATTATCTTTCTCATTGTTGAGTACATAAAAGCCTTATTGAAATCAGGCACGTATATTAGGCTTTTGCAAGAATAAGGAACTATTTAGCTCATTCCCACAAGCAGTAATCACCTACACTTTCAATCTTCAGCACATTTTTCTATGAAGGTATGTACTGCAATGTAAAGATTTTCCAATATAATCCATCATCCGTGACTCTTGTGGCAGTTATGAACTTGCATAGCTCTGGACAGAAATGATGCAGTAACTGAAGAATCTTTCCTTCCTCATTCAAACACTCAGTAATCCAAGTGAGCAAACATAACCATAAGTACTTTACTTCTTAGTATCACACTACCTGTCCCCAAGCAAATAATGAAATTTCTGGACAAAGGCCAACTACAAGCATATTTAGTTTCAGACCAAAGCAAGGAACAGAAAGCAAATAGCAGCATCTCTGAATGATCTCTTTGTGAGGAAAGAGAGGAAAAATATTTATTTTCACTATTCTGTGTATCTCAACAGCTCTTGACCTATGATGAACTCTCACCTACTTTAAAAGATATCACACAAGTTCTGGTTACTCAAGTGATCTGAGTAATTCTGGTAGAAAACTCCACACAATTCCCAGTAGTCCCTTCCCTGTGAAATTTCTGAAGGATCTGCTCTGAAGTATTCTGCTCCTTCTCAAGAGCTACATACAGCTGTTTTGAGCCTTGCCAAGTGACACAGGCATAGGATTAACAGTGTACTGATGCACCATTCCAACTGCCTCCTATGATCATGCCACCACCTTAAAGCACTTGAAAAAACTACCTCATGGACAAACAGCTGGTTGATGCTGAATCTAGTGAAGATATGGATAAGGGATGGTGGAAAAAAAACCCAACTGAAAACATTATTTAGTAGATTTTTTTTTTTAATCAACAGTTCACCAATCTACTCCGTAGCCTAGCAACACTCTTACATCCTTCGTTGATGCTAACCTGGTATTTGGCAGCATCTGCAGAAAAAACACTTATCACCACTTCTGTTAGCTGGAAAACTCAACTCCATTCTAGCAATGACTAGAAGTTACTCAATTATTCATATCTTCATCATCACTCACACTGCAGCATATTTTAAGATCAAGGCATAAAATTCTGGGTTTGAGCTCTCTCCTCTGTGTTCTTGCCTGATATCAGTTTAAATGACTACCCAAATTTTGATGGGAAAGAAAATTTCCTTTGATTAGGAAGACAAAACTCTTCCATATGAAGGACAAAATTTTCTTGGAGGTTGGTCCAACACCACAAAACAAACATTCCCACCAGGTAACAACCACTGCGATCATCAACTCCAAGTCCAAAGTGCTTTTCTTGCTCTTGCTAACCTACGCATCAAACTGTTTTGATCAAACACTTTATACTAAACAAGTTGCTCTTCTGTTAATACTTATTCCCTTGAAAGACACTGATAGAACACAGCACTTACTGCTTGGCTGAAGCATCACCAAATACTGCTATGGGGAAGAGACTACTGGACCTCAGCAGAGAGGCAATATCCCAGTCCACATCGGTATTACATTTGTCTGCCAAAAGCTGCCATGCTCCTACTGCCTTCCGCCTTCCCTACTATTACCAGAGAAGGTTTACCCCTCTTTTTATAACATGCACTTCTCACTTGTTCCAAAGGAAGTAAACACTAAAAAGCTGACAATCAAGATGGCACTCAAGATGATCTGCTTCATGACCTTCCCCAGCACCAAGGTCAGCCTGGCAGACCTGCAGTTACCCAGATCCTCCTTCTGACCCTTCATGTAGACAGGCATCACATTTGCTAAGACCCAGTCAACTGGGATCTCCCCAGTGAGCCAGGTTGATAGTAAATGTTTGAAAGCACTTGTTCAGCATTTCCACCAGCTCCCTCAGTACCCTCAGGTGGATCCATCCCCACAGACTTGTGGGTGTCTAAGTGCTGTAAGTAGGTCGCTGACCATTTCCCCTGGCATTATGGGGACTTCATTCTGCTCCCTGTTCCTGTCTTCCAGCTCAGGGGGCTGGGTACCTGGAGAACTTTTAAATACTGAAACAAAGAAGAAGACATTAAGTATCTCAGCCTTTTCCTCATTCTTTGTTGTTATGTTTCCCCCTCATCCAATAATGGATGGACATTCTCCTCAATCCTCCTTTTGTTGCTAATATACTGACAGAAACTTTTTTTTCTTTTATGGCAGTGGCTAGATTAAGTTCTAGTTGGGCTTTGGCCCTTCTGATCTTCTCCCTTCGTAATCTCATGACACTCTCGTAGTCCTGAGTTGCCTGCCCCTTCTTCCTAAACTGATGCACTTTTCTGAGTTCAGACAGGTCAGCGTTCTTCCTCGCTGGTTCATTTTTCCATTTTAGGGTATAAAATTGGAGAATGGGAAAATTAAATGAAGTTAATACGTGGCATTTGAGAAACAAACAAAAGGAGTTATTTCTTCACAGAGTTAAAAGTCAAGCCATAGAACTCTTTGTAAAGAGAATCAAAAAGTCACCACATTTTTGGAGGAGGGGAAAAAAACAGAGTTGGGATGATGACAACCACCACCACCACCACCATCACCGAAAAAAATAACATACACACATGTGCTAGTTTCAGCTGGGGTAGAGTTAATTTTCTTCACAGTGGCTAGTATGGGGCTGGTTTGGATTTGTGCTGAACATAGGGCTGACAATATAGAGATGTTTTTGTTATCGCTGAGCAGGGCTTACACAGAGCCAAGGCCTTTTATTGCTTTTTGCACTGCCATGCCGGCGAGGAACCTGGGAGTGCATGGGAGGTTGGGAGGAGACACAGCTGAGACGGGTGATCCCAACTGACCAAAGAGATACTCCATACCATATGACATCATGCTCAATATATAAAGCTGGGGGGAAGAGGAAGGAAGGGTGGGACATTTGGAGTGATGGCATTTGTCTTCCCAAGTCACTGTTACACATGACGGGGCCCTGCTCTCCTGGAGACAGATGAACACGTGCCTGCCCATTGGAAGCAGTGAATTAATTCTATACTTTTCTTGCTGTGTGCGTGGTTTTTGCTTTCCCTATTAGACTGCCTTTACCTCAGCCCAAGAATTTTCAGGCTTTTACCCCTCTGATTCTCTCCCCGATCCTGCTGGTGGGGGAGTAAGTGAGCGGCTGCATGGCACTCAGCTGCTGGCTGGGGTTAAACTCACAAAAAACAAACAATACAGCTGAAAGCTGATAGGTAAAAAGACACCACAGCTCGTTCTCCTTGGCAAAAGCTTCCAGATTTCCAGAAGGCAGAAAAGCCTATGTGGGAAATAACGTCACAGACCTCTTAAAATACTAAGCAAACTTCCTAAGAATCTTTCCTCGGACAGGTTGGAGAAAGGAGACTAGGTTCAGAACTGTGTCTGGTCTGAGTCACTCTGGTTGTCACTGTTAAAGGTATATGGAAAATATGGGAAAAAACCTGGAAATACTTTTCTCTGTGACTTATCCAGCATTTCTAGATTGTGACAGTCTCTCAGGTGGATGCTAAATAACATATCTGATTTTCTCCCGTTTTTGGATGGGACAGTTAATGACTTTCAAAATTGTAAAACAACATGAGAAGCAGAAAGACTTGTTCTTCTATTTTAAAACAAAATAAAAAAATTGTCTTAAGATAAAATTCTGTTGTTTTTTTTTTAAACACAGAGCTAACAGTTCAGTTTATTATAAATATCTCGTAAAAGAAATCCATTTTCATTTCAAAATGCATTTTTTTGTTCTATCCCTTTTAAGAGATATCCAGCATACTTATCCTGTAAATGAAATTACCTTGAAAAAACTCATATCACTATCTTTGAGCACTTACCACAGAATGAACTGAACATAAATAATGAATTTCAGAAGTCCTAAATATAAATTAATTGGTTTTTCATTTTCATGCAAAACTATAAAAAATTAATTTTGTACATGTTTTTATGTACATGTAAACATTATGTACATATTTTTGTACATGTAATTACTTTAAATATGCATAGATGTATCTATTGTGTTTAGCAATAAATAAATATGAAACTACTACAGTAAAAATATATTTATTTGAAAACCAGAATTTACTACAGACACCGCCTTTCTCTGGGAACATTAAGAAAGTAAAAACCTGATGATTAACATCCATCTAAGTCTAGATGTTCAAATCACGAATAAACAGCTGACTCAAGCTGCACAAAAAAATTCTACTGATTTTCTGTTACCATTAGATATACCATGCTTACAGAAATACTCTCTAATAATAATAAAATTATAATAATACAAAGTAGCTCCTACGGCCTGTCCTTTCTATAGTGTCATCAGTGTTTACAAACAACAGACACTGGTAAAATAAAAAAAAGCTTCCAAGAAACTGAGCAAAATATCCTGTCCCACAGACAACAAGTACCCCTTGACAAAGCTTAGTATCTTTTTCTGGCACCTAGAATCTACTTTCTGGAACTTCAACAGATGTATTCATGGAACTCTCTTAAGGCTCACAGATCTAGAGCTGAAATTCTGCACATCTCTGTATTGAAGTCATCTGGGGAAGCAAGGTGACTGTGTTTGAATTTTACATCTAATTCCTTACTGACCTACAGAAGCACAATGAAAAAAACATGTCGTTGTTGGGACGGACTACGACATATAATATTCAGCAAGAAAGTTTATTGGAAAAAAAAAAAGGAAGCAGCAGCAGCCATGAGCTGCAGTTTACAGCCTTTTAAATACAGCTCTTCAGGCACACGTATACCACACAGATAGCTCAATTTAAACACACAAACTACAATTCTTACAGCCAATAGGTGGATTTTAGTTGCACTTTCTCAGTTCTACTTTCTCACAACATTTCTGCGCACCTGTCCCTGTTTTCCTTTGATGTTTATATTTTTCTCAGTCACTCTGTTCAAAACAAGTCCTCGTTCCCACCAGACAGTATCCTTGTTCTCACAGGAACAGCGTCCTTGTTCTCCTGATGTTTTTCTCCTCTTCTCAGGGTGCATGCTGTCAGGACTAAGGCCTCTATTCCCAGTCAGTTTTTCGTTCTATACCAGGGGTCCCGGCCCAGCCGAGATTCCCCACAAAAACAAGTCTGTCTGAACAAGATTTCAGCAAGAAAACAAAGCCCTTTTAATTCTGATTTTATGCAGTATGGTCACTTCTCTGATTTTGCTTGAACTAATTATCTGAGTCAAAATACCACCACTTCCTAAGACAAAAATTTCACTTAGAACTCCAAGCTGAGACCCACTAATGGAAAAATGGAAATCAATACTAAAAAAAACTTGAATTTTTTACTTTTCAAGGATTTAATTTCCTAGTAGTAAGTTGTATTGACCCAGAATATTTAGAATTCAATGTTATTTGGATGGATGAGGTTAGGCAGATAATAGAAAAGATTACCACATAACTGTTAAGTTACAGCACTCAACATTTACAAGCAAGTCTTTCAGCACTACGTCTAAGATCCATTCTTTCACTAGTAACAGAGACACGATAAAGAATCTCAACAGCTTTAAACTGACTACTTTGAACTCCAGTATTTTTTCATATAAATGTAATTTTAAATCTCTGCAATCCTTTCCCCAAGATAAGGAGAAATAGAACATGTTGACTGCTTGCAGGAGCTCCCTTCTCCCCATCCTTCAGACAACACACAGTGTGAACTTTGAACTCAACTTTCTAAAACTTTTTTTTCCCCCGAGTTGACAATTTAGAAGCTTACAAGTAACGCATATAGAATGACATTACTTTTCACCACTTTTTCAGTTTGGAAAGACAAATATTTTCAGGGTAGGCAGGGTAGGCCTTGTTCTTTTTTCTCCAAGAAAATTGTGGCCAGACTGCAGCTAGATGAGACGATGACTAACAACGTTATTCTCAGTGAGGTGGTATAAAGAAACAGTTGCCTTCCACTAAACCATCCCAGTTCTTTTTTTCTTCACCTTTCATCTCACTTTCTGTCTTTCCTTAGTCTTTCCAACATTTTGCTTCCTTCCCTTCTTAAAAATCACTCCCTTGTTCTTTCTAAATCTTTTCTCCACTCCTTCAACTACTTTTCTACGCCATAATCTATTTATGCAAGTGTTGCATGCTGAGGTTGCAACAACAGGGCCTCTGTACATGTAATCGTAATTTTAAATAAAGACCTCCTGAATAAAAGCAGCAGAAAAGTTTAACAAGTGACAAAATCAACTGATATTCTAGTCTGCCTCCTCTCTAACTTCAGCAGTAGCTACAACACAACCCTCAAAACCAGAGGATGAATACTAGTTTCCATACCTTAGAAGCAACTGCTATTCAGAAAGATGAAAGCAAGCCAGCCTTTCAAGGGTACATTTACACTCACAGACACGTCACCCCTCATACTGTTCCTCAGTGGTTCCATCAACCACACCTGAATGTACATTATGTTAATAAAATTCTACATATATCATTGATTTTGCCTATTTCATGCATGCAATGAAAAAGGAGCTTAACAAATGGGGGAAGGGGTGACTGAGAAAAGTAATTCTCTTTCCAACCTGAGGAAACTTTAGACAAATTTGCCTTTGATAATCGACTGAACAAGCTGCACTGCAAGCATCAAGGGATGGCGCAGGGATATCTAGCAGGTGCTGCAGTTTATCACAAAACCGTCTAAAATAATTGGAAGTGACAACCAGCACTACCACAAATGATTTATTAGTCTTTCACTCAGCTTTTCAGCTTCCTCAGGGCCAGAATAAATAATTTACCAACTCTGTATCTTCCAATCATTAATTCTTCCCTGTGCATCCAAACTACATTTAACTCTGCTGGGTTCAGTGGAATTAAAAACACAATATGAAGACTTTTTCCCCCCCAAGTATACTATTATCTGACTTTATCTAGAAGTAAAATTGTCAATCAAAATTTGTATTGGTGATAGAAGGATTAGAGCTAGCAACTAAT
Source organism: Pipra filicauda (assembly GCF_003945595.2). Lineage (NCBI taxonomy): Eukaryota > Metazoa > Chordata > Aves > Passeriformes > Pipridae > Pipra > Pipra filicauda. The sequence goes on along the minus strand of NW_024105031.1, from coordinate 2,381,617 downwards.
GTTGAGTTACAAAATATCTACAACATAAAAATGAAAGCTAAACTGAAGAGATATCAACAATGAAATGTTCCCAGGAGGTCAGGCATGTTCTCAAGATATAAAGTACTGATAATGTCTGAAGATATTGATAAGCATTGTTTTTCTGATCCATAAACTAACATTAATTTCACACAAACATCTTACATGTTCCACATGGTAAATGCAGGATGAAAACACTGGACAGGAAACATTCAGAAAATAAATGAAAAAGGAGATGTGGGTAAAATGAAAGGAGTAAACACGAACAGAATGGTTCTGTAAAAAGGCAATACTTTTTGAGGGAATACATTAAAGATACAAGATTTATAATGCCCTTGTGTTCATATCACAAAAAGGAATTAAAAAAAAGAGTATTGTACAAGGCAGAATTAGAAACCAGGAGTATAAAATAGCACAAAACCAAAGTACACTTTCAAATTTAAAAGAGAATATATAAGGTACCATATTCCTATTAATTATGTAGAGAAAACACAGAGAAAACAAAATCACACCCTAAATCCATTTTTGATGTAAGATAGTCTTCTCTCATTAAATCAGCATCTATGATTAAAACCAAGATCATTTTTGGTACATAATGTATTGCATTGTTAGAGCAGCATCTGTTTGTTGCACAGTAACACATTTTTCAGCTTTAAGAAACTGTACTCACACAGAAGAAACAATCTAGACTTTGAAGATATAAAAATATTTTTACTTCCAAAAGCATTTTGTACTAAAGGGGTTAATAACATTAATGTGCTAATATTTTGCATTCCAAGAAGAGGCTTCAAGCTGTTGGAAACATAGAGAAGAAGAATTTCATGGTACTAACAGCTTTCTTTCAGTCCTATGGGACTGAGACAACTCAAACTTTAAGTGCTTAGAAGAAAAGCTTTGTAAAGCTATGAAGGCTAATCAATAGGGCTTTCACCAAGTGATAATATAGCCTGAAATGAAATAAATTGGCCATAACAAAAATGCCTTACCCTTTTTCTCCACATTAATCTCAATATAGAGAAAAGTACAGTATGAACTACAAGTCCAAAATAGCTGACATACAAATATCTTTTCACACTACTTTCAAAATACAACAAAATTTCACAAATACAAGAAGTTTAAGATTATTTATTTGAAAGCAATTATCCTATGTATTTCTCAAACATCAATTATTTTTTTTAGTAAGACTGTAAAATCTCTATTCCAATTTTACTGTGTAGCAGGGTATTTCCTTTCTTCATTTAAAACACAAGAGCATCATCTGCTACAACCAACCATGCATAAGCTGCACTCAACCTCCCAAAATTTTCAAGAGAATGACACTGTTATAAGGGCTGAGTAATTTTATCACTATGACAAGGGATGTTCTAAAACAAGCCCAAATCTAAAAAAATGCAATACTGTAAATAAAACAAAAGTTTGAGAAACTAAATCACAGGCAAGGTACTGATATCTATGCTTTCCTCACAAGCTGGGCCAAAAAAGCCTTCAAAGATCTTAGGTTTCAGCAGACAGAGAGAACGTACTTCGGGAAGCCTACCAAAGACAAAAATACACTCGATCCCAGCATCAGATCGCTGAGCCAGAAGTCGTTTACCACGGAGTCAGTTATCTAGATTCATAAGAAAGCACTTACTGTTGTAAAACTTTAAAAAAAAATTACACAGTTAATTAAATTAAACAGTTAAAAAATTAAACAGCTGCCTGTTGCTCATAGAGCACAGACATAGGTCCTACAACTGAACAGATCCAGGAAGCTGTTTTGTCATGTAACTTTTCATGGGAACTTATTATAGCATGTTTCTTGGACAAGCACAAGGACTTTCTGACTTGGAAAAAAATGGATTTGGACATCAATTCCCTTAATAACAGTCCTGAATGCAAGTCCACAGCAAAGTTTTATTTCTATACAGATTTCCTTACACACAAAAAAAAAACCCAAACCAAACACAAACCAAAAAAGACCCAACACAAAAAACCTGTGTCCAGTCTTCACCTCCTGAGTTTTTTCATACTCTTAGGCAAAGTGTTCCAAAGTGACAGCTGATTACAGAAAATAATGGGTTAATCAGAGGCTGGAATAATTCTGGTAAGAAACAGGATTCAATATTTGATCTTTTTTGATTAAAATGTTATTATAGCTATTGATATGATCAGACACTCTCCAAATGACTTCTCTCACACATAAATGATTTAGTAATGTTTTAAGGAGGCTTTTTTCAAAGGTTAAATAAAAAAAGTGTCCAAGATTAAAAAATGAGGGTGAGAAAGATCAAGCCCAAGGAGCAAAGTAAATCAGCCTTAATATACCCAAATAAAAAGTTTCACCAAATTTTTTTCACTGCCTCTAGAAGAATACATAGGAAGTGTATGAGAAAGTCTCATACGTGGTTCTCAGTGTATAAGAAACTAAATGCATTTCTTCACGCTCCTATCAATTCTGGGTCTATCTATAGTCAAAAAGGTCTGCTTATAAGAAATGTCCCTATGGGAGTACTGGGTAAATTTATATTTGTATTTATCCCAAAAGAAGTATCATGTTGTCGAATGTCAGTTTTGACAAAACATCCTCACCTAAGGCATAGGTTCACAGATTTTTCTCACTCTCAGTCACTCTTGGTGTGATTTTTCACCTCCATCAATCTAGTTTCCTTTCCTCACATTTTTTCATCACAGCTATTTGTACATTCTGACAAAACCTTGAGGAAGAAAGGAGCACCCAGTTTTATCTGTATTTACCATTCAGTAAATCTGTCATCTCCACTTCACCAAAAGGAAATGAGGCAGAGAAGGGCCACAGAGCGCATGTGGTGGTGAATTAAGGATTGAACTTGTCATCTCCTGATTCTCACAGCAACACTTTCTGAGGTATACAAATCAACAATGCATCCCTCATTAACATTTTGGCAGAAAGCATAGGTTCAACCTCTAAGATTCTCCAGAGTTGCATTTCAACCTGAGCCACCAAAAACCTTTTTCTGTCCACCACCACCAAAAAAATAGCAACCAGAGCTAACTACAAGATATGAAAGGTAAGCCAGTTATGGATACTGTTAGGTATGTTTCTGAATAGGAACCTTGAACAACACATTTTCAATAGACTACAACAAATGAGACTTTCATTTAGGAAAATGCTAACGAGAACCCTACAATGTCTGTGAAAACCCGTGCAAGCTATTTAGAATCTGATAACTTCTTGACCTAAGTCAGGGTTAAAATCCAGTGTCTGGACCATCACTAGATGTTGAACTGACCTCTGAGACATCTGAATTAATTGTCATAAAGGCTTCAAACCACCGGAAGACTTTGGGGAAAGGAACACACAACCCAAAACCAGGCAGTTCAATCCCAGGTGTTTCATCAATGAAAAGTCAACTACACTAACTTAAAAATACTAGACAAAAAATTGTAAAAATGACCCATTTCTCCCCTCCTCTTGAAGAAGGCTACTGATTATTTTATTTTTAGTTTTAATATTCAAGACACTCACTGGTCAGCCCAGTGAAACCAGGAATGTGTAAAAAACTAATTTTTAAGACAAAAAATTCATTATCACAGCTCAGACATTCAGGTCTATTTGCCTGTAAAGTCTTCTTTTCCTTACACATATAACGATCATCCTCAAAGACTGAAATGGATTAAATAAATTGAGGTAAGATAGGAAGTGACATTACAAAGGGGAGTATGACATTAGCTCAAAAGTTAGCAGGGCTCAGTGAGAGAGCTTTAAACTAGGTTTGAAGAGGGACAGGGACATAGCAGACTCAACAGACATGAGGTGTGGGAAGGGGAGAACTATAGTGCCCACTCAAGTAGCAAAAGGAGGCCTAAGAGGGGATACCTCCAGTGAGTACAAGCTTCCAAAGACATAGCCACAAGCCAGGACTTTCCACTTTCCACTCCCACTGGGATATAAACACAATCAAATACTCCTATGAAGTGCCTCTACACCAGTGTGCACAGTGTGGAGAACAAACAGGAGGAACTAGAAATCTGTGTGCAGTCACAGGGCTTTAATCTCAATGTGATTACGGCAATGTTATGGGATAGCTCACGACTGGAACATTGTCATGAAAGGCTACACACTGTTTAGGAGAGACAGAACAGGAAGGTTCAGTGGTGGAGTTGCCCTCTATGCGAGGCAATACTTAGAATGTGTCAAGCTCTGTCTTGGGGTGGATGATGAGCAAATTGACAGCTTATGGGTTAGGACAAAAGAGCAGACTAGTAAGGGTGACGTTGTGGATACAGCACGCCTGATCAAGATGAGGAAGTGGATAAGGACTTCTAGTCATAGGCACTGGTCCTTGTGGGGGACTTTAACTACCCTGCCATGTGCTGGAGAAGCAATACAGTAGAGCACAAACAGTATAGGAGGTTCCTGGGAAGGACTGATGATAAGTGACTGATGATAGTGGAGGATCCCACAACGAATGCTGTGCTGTTTGACCTTATACAAATGAACAGGGAGATGTGAAGGCTGGGGGCAGCCTTGGCTTCTCCAACAAGACCAATCCTCAGGAAGCTCTGACCCAAGAGATCAGGGTAAATCAGTGTTGGAAGAAAGGCTTTCCCTTGGTCAAGGAGAATCAGGTCCGAGAACACCTAGGTAAACCTGAGATCCATAAGTCCACGGGCCCTGATGGGATGCATCCACAAGTGCTGTGAGAGCTGGCAGACACCTTAGCTAGGATGCTCACGATCATCTTCAAAAGGTCAATGACAATCAGGAGAGATGCCTGAGGACTGGAAGAAAGCAAATGTCACCCTAGTCTTCAAAAAGGGCAAGAAGGAGGACCTAAGCAACCACCAGCCAGTCAGTCTCATCTCAATCCCTGGAAAGGTGATGGAGCACGTGGATGCTCAGGTGGTGACCTGGAGTAGCCTGCATGCATCATTATAGGTAAATCATGCTTGATCAAGTATGCCTGATTGTCTTCTAAAATGAAACAACTACCTGGACGGATGAGAGGAGAGCAGTGAGTATTGTTTACCTTGACTTCAGCAAGGCTTTTGACACTGTCTCTCACAACACCTTCACAGGCAAACTCAGGAAGTGTGGTCTGGATGAGTGGACAGGGAGGTGTATTGAGAACAGGCTGAATGGCAGATCCCAGTGGGCTGTAATAAGTGGCACAGGGTCTAGTTGGAGGCCTGTCATTAGTGGTGTTCCCCAAGGTTCAATACTGGGCCCAGTATTGTTTAATTTATTCACCAGTGACTTGGATGAAGGGGTAAATGCCTCCGCAGCAAGTTCACTGGTGAAACAAAGCTGGGAGGAGCGGCCAATACCCCAGAATGCTGTGCAGCCCTTCAGAAGGACCTTGACAGGTTGGAGAGATGGCAGAGAGGGACCATCTGAAATTCATCAGGGGGTCCTGGAGCACAACAAGCTATCTGTGAGCCAGTAGTCTGTCCCTGTGGCCAAGAAGGCCAATGGTATCCTGGGGTGCATGAGGAAGAGCATTGCCAGCAGGGTGAGGGAGGTGATCCTACCCCTCTACTCAGCGCTGGTAAGGCCACATTTGGAATACTGTGTCCAGGTCTGGGTCCAGCACAGTGTCACAAGGATTAAGGGACTGGAGCATCTCTCTTACGAAGACAGGCTGAGAGAGCAGGGCCTGTTCAGCCTATGGAAGAGATGACTGAGAGGGGACCTCGTCTGTAGGGAGGGTGTCAAGAGGATGGACCCAGGCTCTGCTCAGTGGTGCAAAGTAATAGGACAAGAGGTAATGGGCAGAAACTGATGCAAAGGAAGTTCCACCTGAATACGAGAAAGAACTTCGCTACTGTGCAGGTGACTGAGGACTGGAAAAGACTGCCCAGAGAGACTGCAGAGTCTCCCTCACAGGAGATACTCAAGAACTGCCTGGACACAATTCTGTGCAATGTGGTTGAGCAGGGAGGTTGGACCAAATGACCCACTGTGGTCCCTTCCAACCATACCCCTTCTATGAGTCTGTGATTCTGAGTAAAGGAGGTTTATTATTTAGTAGTAGAAGCAGGTCTCACTCAAGTGGTCCACATCTTGGGGCATGTATAGCCCATCCACAAAATCAAACAGCCATTTTAAGTATATACCAACACCAGCATACACTATGATCTTTTCTGTATTCCGCACAAATAAGCGTTACACAAACCGCAAACCACTTCGTTTTGCTACTTCATACAGCAAAGAAATGGCACAGTGTGCAGTGAAAAATCACGCTCTATGTAAAGAAATGCCTAGACTTAGGAAGCAACATACTCTAGTAATCAGCATAACAAAGACAGCATGAGAGAAAGCAACTCAACTTCTAATCACGTTTTAGCTAACAGGTTGGTAGACACAACCATATGGAACAAGTAACGCCTCTTATCTGAATGAATGGAATACACTTCAGCTATGTCTTTGCTATTCTTAAATTATTAAGATTACGGGCATATTAGCTACTTGAGAACAATGTAAGAAAACCAGAACATTGCAACTTCCAAACCTTCAAACCTGAGGTCTCTAGCATGCTTTAACTGTCCTACTCTAAAAATCCTCCCCCTCCAAAAAAGATAAATAGTTAAAATTCAGGAATAGTTCTAACAAGAATATATTTTAAAATTATAATTGAAGGTAAAAGACTGAAAAAGACTGAATACCAGAAAGCAAACAGTGAAAAAAATGAAACCTTGCACCACAGAACTTTTGACAATACCTCTATGTAATCCCTTTCTCCTCCAGTCTTCCTTTCATATATTTAATCATCTGTTACTAGAAATTTTTGTGGAATTGGTTGTCAAAAAGAAATAGTGAGGATGATCATGTTTTCACAGAAGCACTGTTAATAATGCATGAGGAAATGAAAAATATTTAGTTGCAATTTTCTAAGCTTTTTAGCAAAATATTCACTAATCTTTTGCTTCATAGTATTTTGTAAAAATAAGATCTCTACCCCAAATCCTTTCGACCTAATCAGACCAACTCCTAATATAAGACAAGCAAGTAATTATTTTTCTAACTTATTCCATATATTCTATCCTTTCTCCCTTTTGGAAAGGAACTATTTCTTCTTACCTTTACCAACTTAATCTTTGAGTTGAACAATCCCTTGGGTAACACTCCCTGTGACTCCCCTCATATTTGCAGGACCTGGTCCTCATGGACTTTAACCATACCAGTATCTGCTAAAGGAACACCACAGCATGGAACAAGCAGTACAGAGGTTTTCTGGAACGTGTTGACAACAACTTCATGGCACAAATGATCATAAAGCTGTTGAGGGGAACACTTTCTGTTGGACCCCATAATTACAAACAAGGAAGGAGTGATCAGCTATGTAAGAGCTGAAGGCAACCTTAGCTGCAATTACAACAAGATGGTGGAATTCTGCATCCTGAGAGGAGGTAAAAAAGTAAAAAGTGGGATCATAAGCCCAAACTTCAGCAGAGGAGACTGACGCGTTCAGGGATCTGCTTGGAAGACTCACATGGCAGATGACTGTAGCAAGGAGGGTCCAGGAAAATTCCTTGTTTATCAAGGATCTCCTCCTCCAAGCTTAAGAATGGTTCATGCCAAAAACCAGGAAAACAAGCAACCATGGTAGAAGACCTGAATGGATGAACAAAGAGCAGCTGGAAGAACTCGAATACAAAAGAAAGCATTCAGGAGATGGAAGCAGAGACAGGTAAAACGAGATGAATATTGAGACATTGTCCAAATATGCAGGAATAGGGTTAGGAGAGCCAAAGCCCAGCTAGACTTGAACACAGCAAGTGATTTGAAAGGCGTCAGGTACATCAGCAGCAAAGGGAAGACCAGGGAATGTAGGGGCCTAGTGTTGAAGGGGAACTTTGTCACGCAAGAAAAATAAGAGGACAATATCCTCAGTGCTTTCTTTGCCTCAGTCTTTAGTGGTGAGACAAACCTTAAGCAATCCCACATCTGTAAAACCAGTATGATGTGGAACAGGAACAAGTTTGGGAATATTTAAACAAACTGGATGTACGTACGATGTACACAAGTCCATAAGCCCTGAAGGGATGGACTCAGAGGTGCTAAGGGAGCTGCTCAATCTCATTGCAAGGTCACTCACAGTAACATGTGAAAGGGTGTGGAGATGAGAGCAGGGTCCTAAAGACTACTCCTCTCTTGAAGAACAGCACAAAAGAAGATCCATGGAACTACAGGCTGGTCAGACTCACATCAATCACCAAAGAGAATTACACATTACACATGCTTTACACTACAGGCTGAGGGCCAAAGATCTGGACAGCAGCTCTGCAGAAAAGAACCCAGGTATCATAGCGGACACCAAGCTGAACATGAGCCAACAATGAGCACTCACAGCAAAAGAGGCCAAGACCATTAGGAACAGTATTCCCAAAATGTCAAGGGAGGTGATGCTTCCTCCTTAGACAGCACTGGTGATATGCTTCTGGGGTATTCAATACAGTTTTGGTCTCCTCAGTATGAGAGACATGGACTTAGTAGGGTGCATCCAGCAGAAGGTCTGAAAGATGATTAAGGATTTGAAGCATATGAAATACGAGAGCTTAGACTGTTCAGCCTTGAGAAGAGAATGCTCAGGGGCGATTTTAATGGTTTCTAGATATTTCCAACGGGCAGGAGTACAGAAGATGGAGCCTGACTTTTTCAGTGGTAACCAGTGAACGGACAAAAGTTAATGGATACAAATACAAGGAAACTCATTTAAAAATAAGAAAAACTTCTTCTGTTGTGATGATAATCAGAGATTAGAACAGGTTGTTCAGAGCAGTTATGGAGTCTCCACCTTTGCAGATATTTAAAACCCAACCATGCTACAGATGACTCTCCTCTGAGATCAGAGGTTGCACTAAATGAACTCTAAAGGTGTCCTCTGACCTCAAATATTCTGTGATTCTGTAATTTGATTTATGGGGAACCATAAAAATTTTTGCTCAAACTATTTGTATCCAACAGATATTTATACATCACTAGTGTTGAATATATCAAAATGAGCAATAGGACCTTAAATAGCTTATTAATGTAGGTCTTCCCAAATCACTCTATTAACCTTAGATTTTCAAATATTTTGTCACACACATTATCTTTCTGTCCTTGTTTTTTCAGGCTTCTGAAAGCATCATGTGAACATAACACTGTACTTGATAGTATGATCTTAATGAAATAATCACACAAAAATGTTTCTTTAAAAATCAAAATATATATACACACATTGACACATACCTTGAATTTAACTAGGGCGTGAGTTTTGAATACACAGGGTTTTGAATACAGAGGGTTTGTACATTCATTTATGTTTGTACCAAAACAGCACAAGAACTGGGAAGAAATCTTTCGTAGACAAAAATTTTGGTAAATGTTGAGAACCAAAGGCTTACAAGACAGATGAACTAATTGAGCGTATATGAGAAAAACTGCAAGATAAAATTTGAATTTCTGTAGTCAGAATGTCAACTAAGCCTTATAAATTATGCATACATTTTTACCTTAGACAACTCTGGAACACTGAAGAAACAATGCATCACAGAGAATTTACTTAAGGAAAGCCCTATCATATTGAGCCAAATGGCTCATTTTTTCAGACAATGCCGGGGATTTTTCTGCATTAATTTTTCTGGTGTCTAAGAGTTTTTAAAATAATGTTGTACTTTCTGATCAAAAAAGTAGAAATTAGAGTTAAAAGTAACCAAACACATTATAATTTGCACTCCTGCTGTTGCAAAATACAGCAAGATAAACTTCAGAGACCGTAAGCGATTACTACCAGTGCATTTTAAGTACTTGGCAGCAGTATTGTTTTCACCATACCTAAGCACTGGCTCAGAGTATTGCTTCATGACTGCCTCCTATCCTCTTCAACTGTCTTTTTCTCACTTCTTCCTTGAACTACCACTGGCACTAATGTAGTCAGATCAAAAAACTGATAAAGATTAAAACTAAACCAGCAAAAGAATGCATAGATGCACAAGCAGCAGACTGCATAAAAGTGGTGGAAACACATGGCTAGGGAATGGGGCTTAGCAAGGCTACCTTCTCCAGTACCTGAAGTGGTTCTCCCAAACAGTCGCCCTTACTATGCTTCAGTTTATATTGTAGAGTAGTATTTATTCAAACAATTATTAGACTAGCTGCCCCAGAACAAAGATGGCTGAAAAAGCACTTCATGTTGACCTAGAAAGGATAAAATGTTCATGTTATGCATATCATTTGTATTTTCAGTGAAAGCACAATCTAGTCACTCAGTAGTAGCCAGAGTACTTTTTTTTATATCACTTGTCCACATAAACTATTTTGAAGTTGCCAAAGGAATTTTAAGACTGCAAACTGAAAGCAAGGTGCACAGTCTCTCCTAAAATATAAATGTGCAAAGAACGAAGAACCTTGGGTTCACTTCAAAATTTCATTGTTGTACAGAAAAAGAAAAAAAATAACATCAAACTTTCGGATTCTTTTACTTTAAAAAAATTAGCCTTTCTAAAAGATTTTCCATAATTTCCATGGGCAATGATGTGAAAGCTGAGCTGTATCTCCTCCAGAATTGCAAACTTACACTTTATTGGTTTGCATTTAGCTATTCAGCAATATTGCCTTCCTGAGGTCAGCTTAATCCCATAATTAACAGTTTTATATCATTAATAGCCTTTTCTTCTCAGTCAGAGCATTTTGCCATACAACCTTTTTATACTGTTGGTTCACAGAGCAAAATATCTACATTTTTGCTTCTGAGCATTTCTGAACTCTGCTCTGTTCCAAACCATCACCAAAAAATTCACCTTGATTCTCACAAGTTAAATGAATATAATTAACTTGGTTCAAGATCAGGATTCTTTGTCCATAAGGACCACAGGCAAGACTAAGCTTTCCTTTGGAAAGTAAATTTAATTTGCCCTTTTTCTACAGTGCTGACATATGCCTTAAACCAAGACAACCAGAACAGTTCTATAGTTAAAGATTATTCTGGAATCCTAAAAAATCATCTCTTTAAATTTAAAGAAAGAGTAAGTCAGAAAAAAAAAGGATAAAGATCTTTCAAAAACAGCTGCAGCATGTAAAAGAAATTAGCATGAGTGACTGCAGGGAAAACATCAGCAATAGGTTTTGAAGAAATCTGGCTTGGGTCACTGAAAAGAAAACAGAGGCAGATGCTAGGCTGCCTAGTCCAGGTCACTGCAGGGAGAACAACAGCTGGTTATGTGAGTCTTGCCTGGGACACAGAGTTGGTGCTTGATTCTACTGTGCAATTATTCAACACTTTCTTGATGATTTTAGTATGGGAGAAAAACTGAAAACCGGATTTTTTTGCAGGTGGAGCTACAACAAATTAAACCATTTATTTAATGGTTTAAAACTCAGTTTTATTCTCTTTTATGGACATCCAACAAAAAGAGTACAAATGTTGACTGGCTACACAGATCTACGTCTGAAATACAAGAGTTTCTGAAGTGGTCTACCAATTATCAATATTTAAACAGCTCTTATAAAAGCCAGTTCATTGTAGTGCAGATACTTCCAGGACTGCAGGGTCTATATTCATTCCATATTAACTGTAGTATATTTTCAGACATTTTATTTTCACATTCAAATGGGGGTCCGAAGAGAGAGTGTCCTCTGATCATTGTTTTCATGATCATTTTTAGCTGAGAGTTAAAAAACTTCTTTTTATAACCCACCAACCAATGTTTGATTCAACTTGAGGGAGTTGCTGTTCATCCATCCAAGGCTTTTATAAAACTTCTACCATTGTAATTTTCTGGATTATGTTAGAGAAAACTGAACTCACATTACAGATCCTGGTAAGCAGAAGAGAGTTTTTTAAGTGAATTTTTCCATGATTGCCCAGCTCCTCATTTCGTGACTCATGCATTCCTTCCAATCATATTATTCATCACTCCTTTTCATGAAGCAAGAAATTATAAATGATTACCATCTTGATTTGTCTGAGCACAGAAAAAAATATCTTTAGAATCAATGGACAACTCTACTCCATAGATCAGCTACTTATTCAAAATATGTTTCACTAAAAATGCAGAATATGCCCTCAGATGTGCCCATAGTTTAACTAATTGTTCTAAGAATGTATTGCATGCATATGCATACAACAAAGGCGCTCTCTAAGAAAGAGTCATAAGAGTAGTACTTTTTTTAGGTGATTAAAGAAAAATAAGATTTTTTTTGAGGTTGTTACCAAAATATACTTTTCAATTCCCAGTTATTTTGGCATTTACTCCCAGGTAGTACAGAGATTTATTAAGACCAAGTAGGTGTAGCAAGGCAAATAGAACTTTTCATAAATTGTGAGTGAAAACGTTAAGAAAATTATCTTTTGAACCAATTAAAGATAGCTTAGACATACCAGGGCAAGGAGTTCCATAGTACAGAAACAAAGACTGTACAGAAAATGAACTGCATAAAACCAGAAAGAAGTAGTAAATGCAAAAGTATAAATCATATGGATTTTATGCTGAAGTTTATTACACAGAAGTTAAGTTTTGCAGTATTAATCTAAAACCTTCTGTATGAAATGCTAGAATTGAGATAAATATGATAAAATGGGACTGTCCCATATGCTCTGAGTCTTTTAAAACTCTGGTCAACTGAAACATGGCAGTAACTTACATTCATACACCTCCTGATATAAGAAACATAAGAAAATACAAACAACAATCAAAAAAGGAAGAATACCAAAGCTCCTGGCACTTGATATTTTTGCTGGTTTTGCAACCACTGTAAGAGATGTTTTTAATGTTTGTTGATCCTCAAAACAGAGTAAGGAACATTAAATCCAGCTACAGCCATATGTTAAATGTAAGAGCCTAGGACAAAGAAAATAGCCTAAAATTAGTGTTTACTAAATATAATGCTGTAAGAGAATATATTCATCAACTTCAGTGCTACTATCAGCTTGTCCTAAGTTACACTCAAATGTCTACAAGATCAGAATTTCAGCTGAAAGGAAAAACGTGTTTCAGTAGAGACAAGTACCCATACTAGGCACATCCTTCTTCACTGTATTGCTGAGAAGATGTTAGAGGCTCTTTCTGGTAGGCATCTTAATGTATATGGTAAGACAGTACACCTACATATGACAGGATAGAGTATGCTGGTGGTATTCTACAAGTGTGATAACTTAATGCAAATAAGAGGAAGTCACATTAGAAAAATTGATTTTTAGCTTCTCTCAGCACTGGAGACAGAATGAAGACATATGCACGAGTAAGAATAAGATATTCTGACTACCACACTGCTAGTAAGTTGTAACCAAGGTAGACGTGTATTGTTAGTATAAGCAAACTTGCAAAGTGCTCCTGATGTGTGATCTCACTCATTAAAACATATTTTGATGAGAAACAGAACCATAAAAAACGTTCTGGATTTGAGGCTGATAAACTCAGTGAGCTATGTTTCTGAAGTTGCTGGCCACCTTTTCTTTTAGGTGCTACACATTCCCTGCACTTAACATAATCAAAAAAAAAAACCAACCCACCACCAAATTCTGCTTAAAGTTTATGTGATATTCATTACTGTTATTGAAATATAACTAATTACTGCAATTCTCATGAGGATTTATTTCACTGTCTGCAAAACAGGAGGCATTTCCTCTCCAGGAAAGGTCATCACAATATGTCCACAGTTTACGTCAGGTAGCTTTATGAAAATCACATAGAAGAAGTCAGAAGGGGAGATATTGTAAAACCAAGAACTATTAGATTGCAGTTTACAGTATGAGCATCTGAGAACCCATGTTTTGCATAAAAATACAAAACAATGAAAACAGTGCAAACAGAACAATTCACAACTTACAACGTGAGCGTTTAATCATGCAGCCATAACTTTTAAAGTTCTTTCAGATAAAAAAGTAACATATTTCCTACCATGAAAGATATAAATATGAATGCACAAACACATTGTTTTAAGGAGAAGATATTTTGATAATATAATAGAATGATTCATCTCTGTTAACGCTTTCAGATGTCCAGTACAAAAGACCCCATGTTTCTTAATAACCTACAGCTGGTACCAACATTATGCCCATAAGCTCCTATCATCATACTATTGCTTACTATCATTACACTATCTCCTCTCAAATTCACATCTTTCTACAGCTCCTGTCTCCCTGTGGGATCCTTAGTTTGAGTGGAGAACAACTGCTTATTCCTTTTGGACCATGCTATAGAGTGCAATCACAGACAGGCCTGGTAATGTCTTGTTGGCTGTACCTATTTCCTCTTGCAGAGATTCTCTTTCTAGGCAGTGCTGCAAAGATTTTTCTGTGAAACACACATAACTTCTACTAGCTTGAGGCTTTTTGTTTTGTTAGGGTTTTTCAGCTAAAGTCTTACTACCATCCATATTTTATGGGAACTTATATTTTAAATAATGATTGCAACATTTCTTTTCAAAATATCATACTTTCATCAGTTCTGATCAATCCAACATCTTCTAACATAGATTTCCAAAATGCCTTGCAAAGCACCTACCCTAGGAAGTGAAACAGGACTTGAATATTCATTTTACAAAGCCAACGCATGTTTGGTTACAAATACTGGAGTATTTCTCTAGTATTTCCTTCAAAGGAATTTTTTTTTAAACTTGTAAAGTTTGAGAGAGTGCTGATCCCTATTCTGTGAAGCAAGCTAGCATCATTAGAATGACAAAATCAAGTCTTATTGTGGCAAGAAGAAACATCATTTAGTGTCAACAACACGCTGCTATTGATTTGAACTCCTCCTTGCCTCACGGGTGAAATAACAAGCTCCTACACACAGACTCTCCAAGCATACCAATAGAGGAAAGAGGCAAGAAAAATACTAAAAATGGCTGTATTAAAGATACAACAGGAAATATGTGACTCATGAGATGCAAATTCTTTTATCTGTATGACATAAATTGAAGAAGAGCTTAATATGGCTTCTGTGATTTCTATGGAGTTAGATTAGAACAGAAATACACCTACCAATAATATACCAGATTTAGGCTTCCCAACCAGTATCTCCTAACTGTTCAGCACCCTCTGTGAAACAAGTCAGCTTCATTTTCATTATCTAATACTTACTAATCATTTTTCTTAAATGACACCTTATTTTAGCATCCTGGTCAGCCATTTTCAGTGTAAATCATCCTTTCACAATACTGTTAAGATTTCTTTAAAGCAGAGCTAAGAAACTGTCTGTCAACACAGACAGGTTCACTCTTTTCCTATTTCTGAACAGACCCTAATTCAGAAAAAAAAAAAATAAATCTGTATCTTTCTTTTTAATTGATACGAAAAGAAGAATAAACCCATAGTCAAGCAACACTAATATAAATACCACTTTGCACACTGTCTGGTTTTGGCTGGATTAGAGTTCATTTTCTTCCTTAGTAGCTGGTACAGTGCTGCATTTTGGATTTAGGATGCAAATAATGTTGATAAGATACTGATTTAGTTGTTGTTAAGCAGTACTTACTCTAAGTCAAGGGCTTTTCAGTGTCTCATGCTCTGCCAGCGAGGAGGTGCACAAGAAGCCATGAGGGAGCATGGCCAGGACAGTTGACCCAAACTGGCCAAAGGGATATTCCATACCGAATGTCATGCCCAGTATAAAAACTGGAGGAAGTTAGCCCGGAGGGACTGATCTCTGCTCAGGACAGGCTGGGCATTAGTCAGCATCTGCTGAGCTATTTTATTGTGCATTACCTTGTCTTGGATTTCATTCCTCCTCTCTTTTTGCTGTCCCCCTTCTCATTATTATGTTACTATCATAATCATTAGCATCATTATTATATTTTACTTTATTTCAACTATTAAACTGTTCTTATCTCATGGGTTTTACCTTTTTTCAATTCTCCTCCCCATCCTATCAGGGCAGAGAGGGGAGCGAGCAAGTGGCTACAATACTTAGCTGCCAGCTGAGTTAAGCCACAACACACATCAGTAGTTCTTTTTCCAGAACTCAAAGCTATGTATTTAAGCAAATCTGCAAACCAAAAAATGTAGTGAAATGTACTCGTGCTGTCTAACTGCAACCAAAATTTAAGCTAATTTCAAACACTTTTGTAGCATCAATTTAGCATGCTAGGATTCCATAGTCTATCTCCTAAAACATCAACTAAGTAATATACAAGGCATAAAAAAACCTCTTTAATGATAACTTCTTTTTTAAAAATACTGAAGTGCAGGGAACAAAGCTATTTTCATACCACATCCAGAAAATGGATGAGGTGTGAAAGAAATCTCTTGTTTAATGTGACCTTTGGCTGTACTTTCACTTGTCATCATTATGAAGTAGCTACTTTCAGTGCCAACACATAAGCTGCGTTATATTACCCCATAACAGTAGTAGCACGTCTTTCAGGGAGTGTTTCATACTCCAAGAAACTGGTGGCAGAATGCACTGACAGCACTTACCTTTGTAACTGCTTATAATAGGTCTTATTCAACAATAAGACCTCATTTACAAAAGGAAATAAGAGTGTACTAAATTTCATAGAGCATGTTGCATAAACTAGTATATGTTGAGGAACTCCCTTGGAGTTCTCAGCTTCAGTGAAAACATTCAAATAAGGAGAAATGTAAATTTCAGATTGGAACTCTGCCCCAAATAATAACATTCAGAGCTTTGTTACTGTGCACAGACCAAAAATACTGCATCATTAAGATCTGCAACATATTTGACGCATGTAATTAAGAAAATATTTCTGAAAAGCAATTGAATTTGAAATTCAAGTAAAATTAATAGAACAAATATGACAAATTTACGTTTTATACAACGGTAGCAAGCTGCAGAACAAAGATCAGTAGCTATCATTATCTAAAGCTGTTCATCTAACACCATAGAGAGAAAAACCATTGATACATACTGTACACACATTTTTATCCATGTATATAAATCAAAGGAAACAGCTTCCTTTAAGGCAAGCATATGAAGATACTAAAGCAAGATACAAATTAAATATTCATACATTCAATATTTCAAAATAAGGAATTTGGATATACACATGCATAATTTAAGTTCTATAGTGAAACCTGTCTACAGAGGCCATTTCTACTGTATTTCAACAGCACTGAAACTTGAAATGTACAATGCAGCCTTTCCATGCTGTGTTAAAACTTTAAAGTATATAGTAATTCATTTCAAGCACTAAACACAGAATAAAGGCCACATTATGCACACGGCACTTTTGCAGAGGAACTGCTGCTTTGCCCTATTCATTACAGCTCTGAAACAGGGCTGTCAGTTATAGCCCTCTCCTGCAAGGTGGCTTCCGAGTGCCTGACGAGTTACTCATTGGGAACTGAGGCCAAATAGACAACTTAGGGAACAAGGCGGCTCATCCGTTCTCAAAAGCCCATCAGTCAGAATGGACGAGTCACACTGTGATTCCAGGCACCAATTTTAAACTCTGTTGAGCTGGTGCTCATATGTAAAGCCTAAAAAACTGACCCCTTACACTGCTTTTATACAGTCACTGAAGACTCTATAGAGTAAAATGTGACATTTTTGACCTTTTTGATTGGCAAAAGGAACACAAAAACAGGTTTCACACTGTGTTGTGCACTAGAAATGATTCTTTGAGATCACAGAACCTGAAAGTAGTTTACATACAACAACACAGACGCTGAATTTTCAGAGCCTATAAATTCCTATGCATGCAAAAAACACCATGGGGAAAAAACCCCTACCATCCACCTTTCCCCCCTCGACACGTATCTCCTTCTGCATGTGTCTAAAGATGTCACCATTCCTCCCCATGTATTTAAAACCTTGCCACTAAGAAAGAACTCTCCATATGAGTTATTAATGTGAATATTTTATTTTCTTATTAGAAATTAAATGTATTAGTTCAAATATCAAGAGTCTCTTTTTAAAAACATCCATTTTATTTGGACAAAAATATCTCAAGATAACTTAAGAATAATTAAAGAGTACTTACTAAGGGGAAAATAAAACTACTCTGTTTTTACATGTTTTAAAGTAAACATTTATATTTGACCCTTAAAGGTCACTCATTTGATCTTGACATGCCTATGAAATCATAGGAGCAAAAGCTAAATAAGTAGAAAAGTGGTATTAAACAATATAAAACTAAACAAAATTAGTATCTACATGGTAAATTACTTCATTGAAAACCGTCTATGGATTCTGCAAAGAATATACTTTTGCCTTAGAGCTAGTACTTTAATTTTCAAGAACCAAGAAAAAAAAATCAAAACTAGTCAGTAACAATGCAGCGTCGAAAAGCAATAAACTCAAAATTAAGTTATAAATAATTTAAAGCATGTCATGAAGATGTATTAATAATTCATCAGATAAATAATTTACTAAATAATCAAATAAATAAATAATGAAATACATAAATAAATCAGCAAATAAATAATTCTGCAAAATAACCTAAACAATAAGTCACTAAAACAAATGACAAACCTACAAAACTGCAATGATTTTCTAAATTCTGATAGTTTTAAATAAACAAATGTATATAAACTAGATCAATCTTTGGTGGATAGAGTAATATTTTTCACTGCTATTGGTGAATTCCTGATTACAATGCACAAGGATACAATTTTAGATTTTACAAGAGTGCAGTTTTTCCCTTGTAAATTATTAACTTGATTGCTACAATACATCCTGCTCCGTATTTTACACGTAATCCCTTTATGTAGCTCGTTTTCCCCCCCAAAAATGAAAATCTCTTTACAACATTCTTAATTCATATATTTCTTTTTCTTTTCTTGGGTGCAGTACTTACCACACTGCAATAGCCTTCTTGGTGGTTCTCTTATTGTCTTCTGCAAACCTTCAGAAGTTTTGCTGCAGGGGGAAAACAAGTAGAATAACCTTAATTATTACAGATGGTATCTCATTCATTAGCAGATGACAACATTTTATTTGAAAGCACACGAAAAGCTGTTTTATAATTCTACAAAGCAACTTAATGTGAAACAACCATTACAGTTTGCAGACTACCGAAAGTTTTTAGAAGTCTTTGGTGGAACGAGTTCAAGCAGACTGAGGCCTGTTTCTTGTATTTAAGCTGACACACAATCTGTGCAAACTGGCACTAATTCAGATGTAAAGACAAACCACGAGAAGGACAAAATACTTGGCTGACATCTAATGTTATCCTTGATTTTGGAAGTTCATAGTCCTTGAAAGAATACAGTGAGATCATTTAATATCCACTAAGTACATTCACAATTTAATTAGAATATTGCACTCCAAAACCAACACTGGTACCACAAAGGTCAAAATCCACTCTTCTCCTGAATCAATTTTCATTCACCTTTTATTTTAATAAATAATATTGACAGTCGCCATAGCTTTCTTCAAAGTGGTATTCTGTAAATACAACAGTTGAAGAAATGTGCCAGAAGTGTAATCATGTTATCAATTTTTATCCATTCTGTCAAAAAGGTTTATTTGCTTTCTTCCATAACACACATTACATGCAGGAAAGAGTGAGACAGTTTTAAAAACCGTGCTACTGACATGGATTCTTCTCTAGACTGGACTGTACAACTGAAGGAATACATCAAACTTGAGGTTATATATTGTATATATGCACAGATTTTGCTACTTGTTTAGAATGAAATCAGTATGCAGTGTTGTTTCTGCAAGTAATATCTCAAATTGCTCATGGTGTTGCTGTATTTCAGCATTTAAAAGCATAAAGGATAATTTACTCTTAAAACTACCTGGGCACGTTATATTTAACAAGTCTCAAAGTCTCTTTAGGGATTATAATAAGGAAACACTTTGCTTAATCATAAATTTTATATTTATCTTGGCTAAACACCCTCCTTTGGATAGACTGCCATGTTTTGTCAAGAAAAATCAACACAGTGGAAATGAAGTACTTGTTCTGTTGTGTGGTCATTCAAAAGACTATGTAGAAGTAATGTAAATGCGCACCAGCGCTGCTGATAATTTCACGCTCTCATACACTCATTTCAATTTGCTTTAAAAAGGACTATTCCTCCTGGCTAAATATAGTCATCATGAAAAAGCATACCTCCCCTTTGAGCTAATAACACTGCAAGCCCCAAGACACTAAAGTACAAAAACTTCTATATTTTAAGGAACATGAAGCACTTTCTTCTCACAGTATGTGTTTCTGAAGTGGGACAAATGAGACTTTTTTTTATTAAGGTATTCTCTTTTAGTGCACAGATTTCTGTTTGAAAATGACAATTCGTTCCCACACCACATCTGTGAATCCCATCCACCCCCTAAACAAATCATATATATCCCAAATGCTTCTTTTCAAAAGCCATGGGTCCTTGTAAAAGCAGTCTATGCTGTCACACATTGAAAGATTTTGAGGATTACTGGGACATATAATGGCTCAGGAATGATCCTGAGGTTCTCGAATCAGACCTTCTATAGGGAGAACCACTTAGTCATAGATCATTCATCTGCAGCTTTGGAACCTCTGGTAGCAAAGCGATTTTTCACCAGTGAGTTGCAGTGGAACTAAAACTGTAATTACAGTTAGTGACACCTGACACATACATTTTTTCTTCCTTTTAAAATTTATTTCGTTTTTAATTACTTTCATGTTTAATTTGCGTTTCTAATCTGTGGTTACAGAACTCACCTCATCACACAACTACTTCTGTCTAAGTTAGATGGTCATAATTCCCTGATCAAATAAGTCATGTAAATCATTTTAAGAAAGGACACAAAATAGCCAATGACCTGGGATACTGCCAACTTTCTCTCTCTTGCAATCACATGCAAATTCCATCCTACACAAGAGGCAAAGGACAGAAACTGAATTTGATTCCATCCCTCTCTTCTACTAGTTGGTCCTTTTCCCCCCAACCCTCCAACATTGTTTAGGTGCCTTTATGCAACAGATCATGAGAAAGATTTGTCAAGAGAACACTAAAGCAAAAGGCATTGTCATTCAGGTGTACTTCACAGAGCAAGAACAGCAAAGATCAAGTAATTATGTACATTCTGTACTCTGCCCAATCCAAGAAGCTGAGTGCTACTCAGAGGAGGCCATGTTGTTGGCAGTCAAGTTAATTTGGGTGATAATGCAAGGAACTGGATTTAATTTAGGATTTTTTTTAATGTTCGAGAGTAAAAGGGAAAAGAGAAAGGCTGGACAGACCTAATTAACTGAATTATAGTTAATGTAAGGTACTGACCACTATATTCTGACTCACTTTTCAAGGATTCTTGGAATTATTAGAAGTTACACAAAGTATTTTGCATTATCAATGAAAAAAAACAAAACAAAACAAACCATCCTTGCAATGGATTATTACATTCAGGAACTTAAATAATGCATAAATCCTTTCCAGGTCAGAAGACTCATTCTTCTGCCACAAATCCCTCCCTGTATTTATTACAAATGATAAATTCAATTAAAAATTAACTGTTTGGTCCACTACACATAGAAAGATAGTTTTGTGACTCAGTACAGTACTTCACTAAAATTGTTAACATATCTCTGATTTATTTTTAATAATAAAAAGTAAAAAAAAGTGTTTGCTATACATATTGATAAGTGTAACTAAAAACTGTAAAAGTAACTCAGTCTCACAATCTGTTAGAGGATAATTTTGAGTCTGTTTCTGGTAAGAACTTTGAGTATTTCTGAATAACTTTTTAACCACCTTCTTCCAATTGTCTCTTAATAAAAAATCAATTTTAAAATATTAAAACACAGTAAAATGTTAAATCCCAAACTACTGAATCAACTGCTATCAATAAAAAACATAGATCAAAAAACAATTTATAACCCAATTAAAACTAGTCGATTTTTTAAATCCCAAACTACTGAATCTACTGCTATCAATAAAAAACATAGATCACTTCACTGTTATAACCCAAGTTTCCTAGTCGATTTTTAGATAAAAACAAGCAGATTACTAGCAAAGGTTTATCTCAATTCCCACATGTACCGCATGCCACATTAAATATATGCAAATCAACCTCTTTCTCCTCTAGTTTTTTTGAGCTGACAACTCATATGACCTGAAGCCATGGTTAACGATTACAATTATTTGACTTTCATATTTATACAATCAGTCATCAGATATGCATGTTAATTGATTTTAACAGATAGTTTTGTATTCTAATGATCAACAGTAAGTGTACATTTTATCAACCTCTTGATTTATAAGAAAATAAAACATATCAGTTTTCACAATTAACCCTTCACTGTATTGATTTGCAGTATTCACTGCAAATTTCACTGTGAACTTCTTCATAACACGTTAACCTGGAAGTACTCCAAACTAAGGGATCTTTATTTTGGTAGCAAGATTTGGTTTTCCAATTAAAGGCATTCTTCTACTGCTTAAAACTTATTAAAACAATGTATTTTCTATGAATTAGAAATTATGAAACCTAATTTATGCTTAAATAAATGGACTGGGCAAACAAGTAACTTACATTTATTAAACATTCACATGTGCTACTTAAAAGTTCATTGCTATTTTTCAAAGAACCTTAGTCATGCAATTCTTGATTTTAATATATATGACAGAGTAGAACCTTACATTTAAGATCCTCGTTTCTCAAGTAATACAGTTAAGGCCAAAACATTCCTGTTGTCAACACAAAACATATTAACTGAATTGGTTACTCTTTTTTTACACGGTTGAAAATTTATTCTTTGCAATTATATTTTTATTGGTGATACCCTTTCCATTGAGGTATAGAATACAAAACTACAAACTGGACAAATTTTCATGTGAAGAACTGACTATTTCCTAGGTTCATACAGTGTGCAATCATTATCTTCCAAAATTAATGGTTGTTCTTCTTTATGTCTATTCATACGAAAGAGTGGATATTGCATCTTACTCTCAAAAAGACCAGGTCATGTCTTGTTCTACAGAAGGGCTCTCCTAAGTTAGGTCTTAACTGTTGTTGGACTAAAGGATTATGCTCCAATTTTGGTAAAGCAAGAGCTGCTGAATCCCTTTCTCAGTGTATTTTAATATCAATATAAGTATTTCAATTTGCAAAATACAAAATCTTTCTATTTTCTATAAATAATTGAACAAGGTGCAGAGTGTATTCAACTTTTAACCAGGTGAGCATTGTACACTCCAAGTTCTGCTACCATTCTTTTTTTGCCTTGCTGCTCCAATTAATTTCAAGTGAGACTATACACCATGAGATTCTGAGACACATTTTCCACAATAGAAAGCACCAGAGACACTAGAGCACTCACATAGATACATAATGCTTATTCAAGTTCCTATAGTGGACTAGGGACATAAAAAACTCAAATCTATGTTACCATAATCATAAGCAAGCACCTTAACCTCTAAAACACTATTTAATAGACTTAGCTCTGATTTTTAAAAAGCCTTGACTGCCACCTTAAAATAATGAGAAAGTTAGTGAATATATGATAGGATTCTGTTGCTTACTTAACAGGTATTTTCCTTAAGCTAAGGTCTGGCATCATGACCAGTACTGATAAGGCAAATAAATTCTCTTCAACCTTTCCCTTACTGGGAAACATCATCTTTATTTTCAACAGATCTTGATTTCACCCTGAACATAATGAGAAAGCCTGTGGGTCTGCAGAAAGAGGGAATCCATTCTGCTCTAATCACTAAGCCCTTTTTACCAGCACAAATATCAATGCAGAAAGACCTTCGTTTCTTTTGTACAATGCAGTACTGCAAGTTAACCACCTTGAAGACTAACTATAAGGTTTATACTTTTGTAGCCAAGGCAGACATTAGGATAAATGGAAGGGTGGAGTAGAGATCTTACACTTACATGTGAAACTTCAACATAAACAGGAGAAGAAAATTGTGGGAGATAGATGTTAAGACAAATTCACTAATAAAATCTTCATCTATACTTTATGTGTAAATATCTAATAATCTCAGAAAACAGAAATAATTCCTAGTTTCTAAAAATGCTTGATATCCCCATTTCTCTTTTAAACTTCACAGTCTTAAAAATTACAGACCTGGTCATGTCAGCTATGGAGAAAAACCAGTAGAATTTAAAAACTGCATTATGTATGGGCTGACTGAGCCAAACTAGTCCTACTCTGACTCATAAATACAACAGATTAATTTACATCACAGTAAATGGGGTTTTATCAGACTGGCAGCCAATCACTTATTGGGGTTCTGTAGAGCTCCACTTAAGGGTCAGTGCTCTTCAATGTCTTCATAAACCACTTGGATGCAGGACTCAAAGGTACACTAAGTTTGCTGATGACACTAAACTGTTGACTACTCTGATGGCCCTGCAGAAAGATCTTGGCATATTAAAGGGTTGGGCAATCACCAGCCATATGACAATTTACAAGGGCAAATGCCGGATTCTGCACCTGGGATGGAGCAACCCTGGATGTATGGACAGATTGGGAACATGAAAGCTGGATAGCATCCCTATGGAAAGGGACTTGGGAGCCTTGGTCGAAAGCAAGTTGAATATGAGTCAGCAGTGCCCTGGCAGCCAGGAAAGCCAACTGTGTCCTGGGGACATCAGGCATAGCATTGCCAGCCAGTCAAGGGAGGGGACTGTCCCACTCTGCTCTGCACTGGGGCGGCCTCACCTTGAATATTGTGTGCAATTTTGGGCACCACAACATAAGAAAGGTATTAAGCTATTGGAGAGTGTCCAAAGGACAGTGCAGGGTCTAGAGGGGAAGCCTTATGAGTAATAACTGAGGGCACCTGGTTTATTCAGCCTAAAAAGAGCAGGTTGAGGGGAGACTTCATTGCAGTCTACAACTTCCTTGTGAGGGGAAGAGGAAGGGCAGAACACTGATCTCTTCTCTGGGGGGACCAGTGACGGGATCCAAGGAACAGCCTGAAATTTTGTCAGGGGAGGTTTAGGCGGGATATTAGAAAGAGGTTCTTCACTCAGAGGGTGGTTGGGCACTGGAACAGGCTCCCCAGGGAAGTGGTCACAGCACCAAGCCTGACAGAGTTCAAAAAGCATTTGGACAATACTCTCAGGCACATGGTGTGACTCTTGGAGCTGTCTTGGGCAGGGCCAAGAGTTGGATTTTGATGATCCCTGTGGGTCCCTTCCAAGTCAGGATATTCTATGATTCCATGATTAAGTTAGAATTTATATAAACATTTTCACAAGATGCCTAAACCTAGATTAAAGTAGAAACAAAAGAAAATACTATTTACAATTCACTATTTTTAAAAAGTATTTTAATTGTTCATCGTGAAGATTGATCATTAGAAGTAGCATGTGACTAACAGTACTCAGTGTATTTACTAAAAACTGAGAGGAAACAAAAAGTGGAAAGCAACTGATGACACCTTCTGATGACAACTTTTACGTAAAGAATTGCAACTACAATAAATTCCGCAGCTAAAGGTTAAATTAAGGTTATGTGTAGAAATAAGACCAATAAAACATACTCTAGGAAATGAGAAAGTAGCGTAGTCAAAAATTTTCCAGCTGAAAGACAAACATTATGAGTTCAGGGATAGCATGCCACCATCCAGACGCTATGGCCAGTTTGGATCACTGAGACTCTTACAGGCATCATGACAGAGGCAATGGAGACAAAAAAAAATTCAGAAGTTCAGTACAACTTAGCTGACTTAGAATCCAACTATGTGTAACAGACACAAAAAATGATGTTGAATCCATGAAATATAGAAAACCACTTACTATACTGGCTTTGTTGCACAGTAATATGTTCTTGGGCACTATTTCACACGGAAGACATAAACACGGAAATGAGTAAATTTAACACAACTAGGTAGGTAAGTTTAATTACCTGTATCCACAGGTGATCAGATTTGATTCGAAATCATAAAGGATATGGGTTTTCCATTCTCCTTGATGTAGAAGGTATAGTCTTTAGAATGTTTAGTTAACTTCATACTAAAAATATTTAACTGCTTTGCAACTCACTGTATAACTTCAACAAAGAAAAAACATATTATCAGCTGGATCGGTTCTGTACAGCCATATAAACTCCAGCAAAGGTTACAAGGCATGGATGGAAAAATATCAAAAAATAAGAACAAGGGGAGGACAAAAGACGTATTGATCATTTTGATGACAAATCTAAGCCCACACACAGGTTGTCTAATGTGATAAAAACCACATTCATAAACCCTCCAAGGGTCAATTTGTGAAATGGAAAATGTTACACCACCACCAGGGTGTTTTATTTCTACCAGCACTCCCTAAATCTAACTCCATTTTATAATAGTGACTAAATTTCAATGGACTTACTAACATTAAGAAAGAGATTAATGAGAATAGTTTGCTCACATAAAACCAACCCTCTCCTTTGATGTTCCCTGTCTTTAACAAAGTGGAACACGAATACTGCATAAGCAGTCAAACGCCTCTTCTGACGTAAATATTCCTTCTGAGACTCCCGATGTCACCAGAACTAAGGCTTGTGGCTTCCAAATGGACAAAACATGGAAACTTGACTTTAAGAAAAATGAAAGGCTGCACAGTTTCTCGTAGAACAAGTGACTATTTTACACAGAATCATCAAGTCAGTGAATGGAAACCACAGCAGAAAACTGCTGCAAATTTCAATCCTGTTAGTGGATAGATGAATTTAGGGAAGAGGATGTAAGTATCATCAGTGTAAAGCAAAATTGGTGTATTTTATTTTAAACATGGTTAAACTCAACGCTTTAACTTAAACATTTAAGAGTGATTTTAGTCTGTAAGTTTTACATCTCTTGCCACTTGAATCTGGTGATCCAAATATCTATAACAGCACATTTGAAATGCTGAGTTATATTAATCTCATACTAACTATAGCAGTTCAATTTCAACAAATTTCTCAGGGTTTTTGCATATTGCTGAATAAATGACTCTGGAATTAGCTTACTTTTCTTGGAGGCATTATATGAGATTATTTCTTAGTCTCCTCCTCTTTGATTTAGTACACATCTTCAGATAATTTATTAATGTTTTGGATATCTCATTCATCATCTATTATTACTGGTGTCATAAATTAGAGGAATGGAACAAAGCACTGGACTATACATTTATCCATATTCATCAAAAGAATAGCCAACTCTGTTAGCAAGCACTGTATAAAGGTTGTTGGTCTATCCACTAAGGTGAGACCAGGAGCAGTTTTTCAATTCAAATCCCCAAACAGATTAAATTTATAGAATAATATGTTACTAGTGAAATAAAAATCAGGGCTTCACCTTTAAATACAAAGCGGTAGGAACACCTGGTCTGCAAAAGACAAAAGCACATGTCAGACGTTGCTATGTCCTGTAAATCACTCAGAAGAATTAGAAAGCTAATGAATGCCAGGTTTACCTGGAAAAAATGGATTAATTGTTGAAAATACTGTAATTTTGTCAGCATACCATAAAACAGTAAAGAGAAGGCAAGATTCAACTAAGAGAAACTTAAATATCAGTATTTAATTCAATGGTAATATTGTTCAAGAAGACAAGTTGCCTAAACTGGTGGCAAGTAGTAAAAATGAAATCTCTTGTCTTTTTTTTCTTCCTTTCCCTTTCCTGTTTGTTTTTGTTTTGCTTTGGTTTGGGTTTTTTTCAACAATCTAACCATAAAGGACATTGGAAAATACAATTGTGAAAATTTCACAAGATTTTCAAGATAATGGACATTAATGTGAATCCTATAGGTAATAAGTTACATAGCAGCATAGGAACTTGAATAAGCATTTTGTATCTTTTAACTCTTATATGAAAACATTTGAGCCAGATTTAGTACTTCACTAATGGAATGAAATACAGAATATAAGTTCTTATATTAGAGAAGAAAAGAACTTCAAAAGTTAAATTTGAAAATTGGATAAAGTGCTTCAGATAGCAACTGTGCATCTAATTTCTCAGAGGGGAAGAAATAGTTGTTATTCTTTCTTCTTCAGGCATTACAGATTAGGTATTTCAGGCTCCAATATGACCTGAAAACAACAAAATAAATTTTTCCAACTAAATAAAAAGTTTGTCATTGTGCCACATCTAATTTAGGACCCTCATTATTTTCCATACAGAACCTTCACTATTGATAGTAA
This sequence comes from Pipra filicauda, assembly GCF_003945595.2. Taxonomy (NCBI): domain Eukaryota; kingdom Metazoa; phylum Chordata; class Aves; order Passeriformes; family Pipridae; genus Pipra; species Pipra filicauda. The sequence goes on along the minus strand of NW_024105031.1, from coordinate 2,353,650 downwards.
TTGATGATTAACAAAACATACTTGTATCAATGCCTTTTAAAGTTAATTCAACTCAACACAGACACATTTTTACCTTTGTACGTTTAGAAATATTAATTGAGCTGTTTAATGAACTAGGTATTACATTCTCCTATAGTTACAACTACCAGTGGAATAGAAAAAAATTATGTGAACTGCAACTTTTGTCAGTCTCCAGTTTGATTGGTATTTGGCAATGATCATGATAAATCTTATTCAATCTATGAAGGCGGTTTGCAATCAAAAAGAACCTTATCATTACAAGACTTAAAATAAGGAGTACCCTCTTTGTATTGAGGTGCATGGTTTGAGGACTGACACAAAGCAAAGAAACCAATCCCTTCTCTGCTTCAGAGCTGCCATTTGCACTCTCACTCTTATCTCTGCTTCACTTCATCTAAAAATGTATATTGTCAGGGAAACACTGAGAGTTCATCTTCTCTCTGATACTTACGATATTCACCCTGAATTCCATTTTGAGCCTCAGTGAATTTCTAACTTCTACGGCTGGAAACTTTATTAGACGAGAGACTATAAGCATGTCATACCCAAAACTTCCAGCAGCAATCTAAAAGTAACAGATCAAAGATAATTCTCAGGTGCAAAAAGGACTTTATTGAACCTGGTCTCCCACAACCAATGGAATTCCTCTACCAACTGAAGTAGTAGTCAAAAACAAAGTGTTGGCAATGGCAACATCATTCCATCATGCAAGAGTTTCCTCGACTTAGTATTTTCAAACTATCTGAGATTTTTCCCCTTCCTGTCTTTTTGTTCACTGAGTGGAAAACTTATGCCTGCATGGAATTGTTCACAGAACCTCAAATCAAGGAACATAAACAGTTAATTTACTTAAGACCAACTTCACTATATTAACCTTGGGATGGATGCCTGGAAGAAGATTTCTTTTTTTCTCATCCCAAAGAGATTACTTGCTTATCTAAAACTTTACAACAAAATCCCAGTGAAGGATATCCAGAATTACCCAATCTTCATTATTTTCCATATAAATAAGCAGGTAATCTGTTTTGTATTCTGAATACACAATGTCATTTATTAATGACAGATCTGAACACTAATTAATGAATGTATAGAAGTACTGAAATATCATGGAAATAATGTTTTAGCTCATTCCATATGGAATTTGGAATACAAGACCCAAATCTCCTCAAGTAATTAGGCCAACATAACTTTCCTTTAACTCTTGTTACCTAATTCTCATAACTTTCAGGTCTGCTGAAAACGTCATCAATGAACAGTAAGCTGCATGGTGAATAGACACCAACCGACCACTGACAAGTAAAAACAGATAATGTTCGGTTAGAACACAGAACAAAAATAAAAATCAATGGAATCCTAAATTAAATATTTTTTAAAAAAAATTATTTTTATTGAAGGTTCTGCAAGACATGTCTCCTTTTTAATATCAGACATCCAGAAGGCTTCAGATGTTTATATATCTGCTGGATAGGATCAGTACTCATAGATGTTGACTCTTAAGGTAGTTTTAAGGGATATCACTGTTATGTTCTCTAATCACAGAAATTACATGAAATTTAAACTTTTGCTTCTCTGCAGCATCGTATCCTCTAAACACTGTTGAGTACCTACTCTCAGACAGACATATACTTATAAAAACCCATGTATTAGAACATTCATTCATGTAGTTGATCAGAAACACATGTGGACCTGCAATAATCTAACACATTTACCATCGGGACAAAAGGCCAAGAAGGAGATTTGAAATCCAGTGACTATAAAGGAGTGATTAAATGCAGGAGGAGAACTAGGAAGATGATATTTTGAAGCAAGCAGACAGGTACCAGCAGACACCCAAAGCTGATACATCGGGACCAAAGATAAAACTCTCCACAGGGGCCTGTGATAGGCTGTGATACTAATTTCCTCGACACAATTATTACCACTAGTAAATAAGTTTACTACAGCTACACGATTTAACAACTGTTAAACCAAAACTGCTAAATTCAGAATCCACTAAAAACATACTACAAATTGTCTCAAAGAAATAGGGCTTGTTTACTCCTCATTACGGTGTCAGTGAGTCAAAGAGTTGATCTTAAACAACAAAAGCCTGACAGAAGAAAATGCCGCCAGCTCTGTCAGACTCCTGGAACAGAAAGTCAAGGCTCAAATGATTGTGTTGATCTTTGACTGAAACTGTAAAACAAGTCAGGTTCTTCAAAGCCAAACATAACACCACAGCCAACAATAAGGAGTCTTTTAGTTTTTTCTGCACAATGGATTTTTTTGATGTCATGAGCTCTGGAAGTTTTTAATCACAGTAAAAAAGCACTAGCAAAGTAAATGCATATGGCCTAAACCCATAAGGACTGGTTTTCCTAACTAATTTTATTTTTCCTTCTTTCACCAGCACCAATACTTCTTACTAATAGATGCTTTGAAGTTTTTAACCAGCTTCTAATCCATCAGGGTTTTTTTCCTTTCACTATCTAAATCTGAACAATAGTTCAGATTTGTTCACTGACTAAACTTCAAAGTATCTGTGTTTTATTAGTCACATGGAAATTGGATTGCTACCCACAAGACTGCACTGACACAGATCAGAATAAGAATCCCATTTAAAGGTTAACGGCCTTATGATACATCATTTCATGCTTTTAATTAATATAAAGGTAATTAAAAATACCATATTTTCTGTTCGTAAGTTACTCTTAGTTATCCTTCCTGAACTTCTGATTCTCAGCATCACTTCCTATATCCTATCGGTCTTCCCGTCCTTTTTTTAAAAGGCCTACATTCACTAAATCCCTCTCAATGTATCTTCCAGTGTAATTTTAGAGTGTATTTATAAGATTTCTGCTGCTACTCATTAAAAATCAGATTCATTAATGTTTACTTTCTAATTTTAGATATGACTTTATTTGAAGTAAAATTTTAACCCATACCAAGGAGACGAAGTTTTACATACTGCAGATTTCCCACCCCCACAGAAAGTAACAGCAGAAATAAACAGTTAATTACTAGAATCAGAGCCAGAAACAATAGACAGACAATAGTTTAACCACCTGCTGCACAACCTCTTCTTCCCATCTCTCACCTCCAGTAAATTTATCTTGATTATAATTACATTGGTCAGTTGAAGTTCATTCAGCTGCAGGTCTTTCCATCACTGACATCAACAGGACTCACAAGTACAAACCAATTCTCTCTTCCTGGAACAAATCTTAAGCATTCAGAAGCTCAGGACTTCAATGTTTGACTTCAGGAACTAATTGCTTAATAGGCATCTGGAAAGTAACGATTTACTTCACTTAGCCATACCAGCACTTTATTATCCATTTTATGTAAGAATTCATAATGATAACAAGCGTATTGCTTGACATGCAACAAAAACATAGAGGTAACCAGGTATTTCCTCTGACCCCTGTCAGATCAATTAATTTCGGTAACAGAGACAAACGCCTTCAGAACAGCAGAACAAGACAAGAGAAATCCTCTCAAATGCTAAAAAAAAAGCCAAAGAATATATGCTCTGAGGAAGTGAACTGGGTTTTATAAATTAACTTCACTGAAGTAATTCTCTATACCACCAATAAAGCTGTTTTCAGTAATGTACAGCATCATACACAATACTTTATAGTAAAATAATTTCATTGAATCACATGCCCCCCAGAAAAAGATAGCATAGGTTACCTATCCAGAGTGCTTATCATTACAAATATCCATTTCATTTTAACAGAATAGAATTGTCTAGGTTGCAAAAGACCTTTAAGATCATCAAATCCAACCATCAACTTAAAACTGCCAATGCTTTTGGTGAAGAAATTTTTGCTAATATCCAATCTAAACCTTCCCTGGCACAACTTGAGGGTGTTTCCTCTTGTCCTGTAACTTGTTACCTGGGAGAAGAGACCATCTCCCATCTTGCTACAACCTCCTTTCAAGTAATTGTAGAGAGTAATAAGGTCTCCCCTGAGACTTCTCCAGGCTAAACAATTCCAGTTCCCTCAGCTGCTCCTCACAGGACTTGTGCTCCAGACCATTAACGACTTCTGCTGCCCTCCTCTGGACACGCTCCAGCACCTAAATGTCTATCCTGTACTGAGGGGCTCAAAACTAAACACAGGATTTGAGGTGTGGCCTCACTAGTGCTGAGTACAGGGCAACAATCACTGCCCTGGTCCTGCTGGCCACACTATTGCTGATACAAGCCAGGATGCCATTGGCCTTCTTGGCCACCTGGCACACTGCCGACTCATAGTCAGATGACAGCTGACCAGCACCCCCAGAGCCACTTTCCAGTCACTCTTCCCCCAGCCTGTAGCACTGCATGGGGCTGTTGTAAAACAAGTGCAGGACTTGGCATTTGGTCTTGCTGAACCTCATACTGCTTGCTTTGGCCCACTGATCCAGCCTGTCCAGATCCCTCTGCAGAGCCTTCCTACCCTCCAGCAGATCAACTCCTGTCCAACTTGGTGTCATCTGCAAACTTCGCAAGGGTATACTCAATCCCCTCATCCATATCATCAATAAAGATATTAAAACAGGGCTGGTCCCAGTACTGAGCCCCAGGGAACGCCACTCGTGACCAGCCACCAGCCACTCCATTCGCCACCCCTCCAGGGGCCTGGCCAGACAGCCTTTTTTTTACCCAGCAAAGCATCTGCCTGTCTAAGCCATAAGCAGACAGTTTCTCCAGAATGCCGTGGGAAACAGTGGCAAAGGCCTTACTGAAGTCTAGGTAGACAACATCCACAGCCTTTCACTCATCCACTAAACATGTCATCTTATCATAAAAAGAGATCAGGTTGGTCAAGTAGGACTTGCCTTTCATAATCCCATGCTGGTTGGGTTTGATCATGCAGTTGTCCTGTTCATGCCATGTGATGGCACTCAAGGTTAGTGCCTTAAATTCACACTTTTTTACCTTAAATTTACACACACAATGCAAACAATACTTAGTATAAAAAGAGAATAGCTTACCTACTGAAATCAGTTAAAATCCAAAATCGGAGGCCAAGTCAACCACAAACAGCAAGAATAACGCCCATGTAATTTTTATACCCTGTATTTACCAATCTTCTGTACTTTTACTAAAGCAAAATATATCAACTGAGAAAATGTAACCAAAATTTACATTTTTTATTATGAGAGATTATTTTCAGGATCAAAAGAGGTACACTCTGAATACAAATTTCACATGATCTTAAAAAGTAAAAAAAAAAAAAAATCTGCTGCATCTCCATCTTCTAGTCACATGACAAGATAATGTGAAGATTACATCATTCAAGGATTACCAAGATAGGTGTGTGTTTAATTATTAGTCCGGGTCACCATTCAAAGTCCTAGTTATTCATTCACCCTCCTTTATTCCACATGCTGACCTAGAGATTCCTTGAACAAAAATTCCCAATTCACTGACTGTAAACCTGATCAAGTGAGTGAGATACAGAACTAAAACTAAGATAAAAAGTTCTTAGTAAATGCAAGTCCAATTTACTTGTGCTTACATGTATTTCAAAACTTTGTTGTGCTCCCACGGTCCAAAACTAAGAACGAACCATTTCATCAGCTGTAATACAGACAGCTGCCATAACAGTGTTTTTATGTCACTAAGGTTAGCAATGTCTAAAAAGTAGGCTTTAGTTTAGAAACACAGAATATGCTGAGTTAGAATGGACCCATCAGGATCATCGAGTCCTATTCCTGGCCTTGCACAGGACACCCCAAGAATCACACCATGTGCCTGAGAGTGTTGTCCAAATGTTTCTTGAACTTTGTCACTCTTGGTGCTGTGACCACTTCCCTGGGGAGCCTGTTCCAGTGTCCAACCACTCTCTACCTGAAAAACCTCTTGCTGATAGTAAATACAGCCAACTACAGGACTGTTAGGAAATTTCTGAGGTTCTATGGCATCAGTACCAACAAGGGAAAAGAAAGTCCATGTGGTAAACTACCACAGAAGAGCTTATTTTCCCCATGTATGTACATTTGAATACTGTTCTAGAAACAGCACTGGTTTTCTGGCCAGAATGCTCCAGACCCCTTCTTAGGATCAAGATTCATCGAAAGCAAAAAGATAACTTACTTATAATAGTATGCATATAGATAAGGTTTACGTATCTGATTTAGAATTCTAAAATGCTTATATGTATGCACAGAACTTCTTACACTGACTAAATATTAAAAATACCCCAGTACCTACTATGGCTTTATGAAAGAGAGGTAAATGAAAAAACCAACACCTTTTTTTCAGTTTTACAGAGAATTAAGAGAACAAACAGTAGTTGGAAACGCATTTTATGAACTGTCATAACCAAGACAGAGTGGATGACATAAGATCCATCACAGCTGAATGGTCAAAGATACATGACAACATGTATGACTATTTCAATTAATGAATGAAAAAAAGATTTTATTAGTCAGTAACACATTATCATCTGGCCTTATACCAGCCTTACTGAACACTAAAAAGTATGAAGATCAGACGTATTAAGAAAAAATTAAATTCAAAGCAAAAAGAGAATTCAGCTTTGGGCAGAACATGATCAGGGGACATCCACCTGAACACAACGAAGGGCACTGTTCTAAGCTATGTACAGTCTAAAACTTCCACTGCGCCCAGTCAGCAGACTGGGACTAAATTCGGATATATCTATTCACATCAAGCACAGTATTGGGTATTATTTGCTTATATCTGGTGACAGACATTTCCTTTTAGATTTCCTGCCAAATGTCATTTGGTGGGATCACAATGTGTACTTAAGAGCAGACACTGAGCAGCCCCTCATGGTTACCAACAATTTGTCCTATTTCTGCAGAAGAGCATTTCAAATTAAGGTTTAAATGGGCACAGGGAAACAAAAGCCCAGCTTTAATCTCACCTTATCACTGTCATTCCCTCTAGATCTACAGCAGGTAGATCTCTGCCACTGCACCACCATCAAGGTGCGGTTGGGTCACTAACAAGTGGCAGCTATTTAACTTGATGTCAGACCTTTTCAATTAGAGAGGTCACAAAGCAGTTCTCCTTGAACGGGTCAGCTTAGGACACGGAGTTCGCGGGTTTATTTGTTTGGTTTTTTCCTTCTTTTATCATAGTATTAATAAAACAACTAGTCTTTCAAAAACTATTTTAACTTATACATGCCCATGGATGCAACAATGCCCAGCAAGGTCTGGGGCAGTCAGATGATCCGTGACCAACTGTCATAGACGACAGAGTTTACAGCAGGGTGGTGAACTTTGAGCTCTTGCTCTAAGACAGTCCACTTTAGAAACACTAAAGAGGTCAGATGGCACAGTTAGAGCTCCGACAGTAAGGTATGAAAGCAAATGTCCAGTGTGACAAACATTCTCCCTCTATCTTTCACCTACGCAAGATGACAGATATCACTTAAATGTTTTTTCATTTGTTTACAAGTGATTAGAAAGTCTACTTGCATTTCAATTTCATTTCACTGTCATTTACCCATGTCTCCCCTGGTGGTCTAGTGGTTAGGTTGCAGCACTCTCACCACTGTGACCCGGGTTCAATTCCAGGCCGGGGAAAAACTCCCCCGGGCAGATGGATCTCGTCAGCCCTGTAAGGCCATCCATCTAAGAGAAGGTCACTCTAAACAAACCTACGTCCTGAGGACCTCGCTGCCACTGTCCAAGCTTGCTCGGCCCCGGCAGATGAACCTCAGGATTAGAGGGTGGGCTGAGTTCAGCGCACACTGTGTCTCACCTAAAAAAATCCACTGCACAGGCGGGAAGGGTAATGGCCTTTCCCAAATCTTCGCGAAGACTGGCCATACATTTACCCATGACTTCAAGTCACTGTATCACGATAGTTCCTTTGAACGGAACTAACAGTTTCAGAGGCCTCAGCCTCAGAAAAGGCAAATGACAAATGAAAGTAAAAATACTTTGAAACATTAATTAGTGAAGCTAGAGAAATGTATCTCAAGTTACAGGAAAGAGGTTAGTATATCAGGAGGCACTACATAAAAAGACACTATCCAGTGGATGCTATAAACAGAATCATGAATCATGACAAACCCATGACCAGCTATTAAAACAGAATTCTGGAATTGACACTTGTTTCAGTTCCCTCAAAACTAAGCAAAATGAACAAGTATAAAATTGGCATGGCCATAACATTTCACCAAGCGAAATTCTTAACTGTAGACAGGAATTAGTCTCAAGTGAAATGGCAGCTAATTTATTGCTGTCAGTTCAGGATACTTTTCAATGATGAAATCATTGCAAAGTGTAACTCAGGACTTTGAAAGATAAATTCTCTCATTGAAAAAATGAAACTGCTACCCAACCTTCACTTACTCTGAAATTAACCTGAATAAAAATTTTAAGAGTTGTCTAGTCAGGGTGAGTAAAAAACATTAGCTGAAATACAGTATTAGCAATCTGGAGACTTCCTGGCAACCTGAGTCCTTTTTTTTTTTTAAGATGAGAAAGTATAGATAGTATACTGAGCACATCAGAAAGAGTGTCAGCTTAATGTAATGTACTACTACAGATATAGTTCTTTCTAAAGTAAATTGAATGTTTGAGAAAAATGAGAAAACCTTGACCACTTTTTCCTCTCAGCATGAAATATATCTTTGTCACCACTTTCACCACTCAGGTTCACAATGAGGTGGTGATCTTCATCAGCTCCTCTTCATCTTCCAGCATATTCAGATCTTATCGGAAACTCAGTAACTGTTTTTGTTGTTTTTTGTAAGACCTACACATATAAGAGTCAACCTACCTATATATCAAAAATTCTCATTTATCCCACTCACTCAGGAGATTCAACTCGCTCCCAACCAATCCACGCAGTGCACAGCCTCTAAAATGCTCATCTCCCTAGTTGCCAAAGTTTTCAATAACTGTAAAGACTGTCATCTTTAATGACCAAGCCTCTCAATAGTAATTTTACATTATTCTTTTTGTTTACATCTTTATCATTGCATACCATTTAACAATAACAGAAGACAACCTGAGTAAAAACCCCTGTAGAAGTCTATGTGTTCCATTACTTCCACAAATGCAGGGAGCCAGTACAGTCTGCTTCAATATCTAATGCTGTATCTTTACTGTGTTTTATATTTGTTCTTCCTAGCCCACATTTCTTTTCTAGTGAGCAGTTATGTGGTGCTTAGCTGCCTGCTGTGGTTAAACCACAACACTACCCTACAATTATTTCTGTTGCAGCTGGATCTCCTCATGGCCTGAAAACACAGAAGCAGAAGAGCTTGACATGCACAAAAATCAGGCAAACAAAACGTTGAGACATACACTGTAATAAACCAAAACAAAAATAAGTAATGGCCAGTTCAAGACACACATTTGGTGTAGTTGGCTTTGATTTTATTCCATTTTTCCAGAGGATGGACTCTTAGAAGTATGCTGGTTTCTTTCATGCTTAGGAAAGTCCAGGGCTGCAAGCATTAGGGTAGAGTAAGACTGCAGAAAAACAGGAAATAGGGATAGAAAATAAATGCTCAGTGCTTAAAAAATAAAAAAAAAAAAAAAGAAGACTATTCAATGCCTGTTAATAAGCTTTATATTGAAAGCTTTCCTCTTAAACCCACTGGTTTAAGTGCTAGTCATCCACTTTCTATCCAGCCACTGTTCTTTCTCAAGCTCATATGGGTTGAGCTAGGCTGATCCATTACTTCTGGAAGAGGATGGTGTGAGTCTGAAGCTTCTATCCATAATGGAAAATAGAAGATTATCCTGAGTATTACTGGAAGCTACCTTGAAACACTGGCAGAAGACCACCTGTATTAGGTGTTCTAACATGCTTATGGACTAAATGATAATTAACAGCAGCTCTACAGGATTAAGCACTCCAGTCAATATTCAAAAATTACAGCATGAGTCTAACAACATACTTTTATCCCAATCTGGGTAAGCTGCTACAAGTAGTAAAATGATGTTCACTCAGCCCACATTTGCCCTCTTCTCAGATAAAATTGCTCACAGTGGAAATTATAACCATGACTGATCATACACTATTACAGTAAATTAATGTAAAAATCTAGTCTCCCTCAACAGCTATGAAACAGCAATAGCATGCTCTAATTCCTGGCATATGTCAGTCTTGAATACTGACTTATAGGCAGAACCACATATTTTCCATCTAACATACAAGAATTTTTGACAGTTTATCTAAAAATCCCTAAAGACCAGAATAAAAATGTTTAAGATACTAAAAACAATCTAGGACTTTCTCTAATCATTGAGGCTTTAGAATGCACAGAAGTGCTATTAAAGTAATATAGCATCTCAGTGGGATTTGCAACAGCTGAAAGTGCCACTTGCTCATTCTGTATGTGTACCTCAATCCATCCCAGTTGTGCAAAATGTCAAAGTGGAGCCATGTCCAGTGACAGTAGCTGCTGGTTGCTACTGTTTTTTGCTTCTCCCCACTCAGTTTCATAAGGACCGAACCTTGTGATAAATGGATTTTGCATTTGTGGGTAAAGACAGTATGACTGCAGCAAGTATATGTCAGACATCATTATCAGATATAATTATTAAAAATTAATATTAACTTGTATCTGTCCAATACAAATTTTCATTTCTTCTCAGATACAGAATTCCTCGCACTTCACCCCAAAGAATGTAATTAAGGCTCCAGACAAAAGTCATAAGAGACAAAAGACTGTGCAGCTTTTCCATATCTGCAAATTGAAGTTTGACACTCTATCTTGAAGAGGTGTCAAATCAGCAAATGACTTCACTGATGAAAGGTGGGAACCAAAAGTAACAAGCAAACCATTTGGGTTCATATACCGTTCTGAAAAATGCATAGTATGAAAGGGGCCACAAGCAGCTGGCAATCAACTGGAAATGCAGCAGGTACATTCTGCCCTATACACAGCTCATTCCATCTGTCCCTTACACGTCTTTCTAATTCCTTAACTTGCAGTTGAGCCTCAACTGTCATCTTGCACCTGAATCAAGCAATCTTTAAACCAAGACTCACGGGCAGTATAATAAATAAGAGTTGGGACTACTGCACAAATCCAAAAATCAAAATAGGCTTCTTCTAGGTGAAACCCACCCTGACTACAGAAAGGAATCTTGTGAGAAAGAGACCAAGTGTAAAATATTTATAGTATTTTTCACAAATGCTATATAGGAATGAATTTTTAGTTTGAAAACAGAATTATTGAAAACAAACTTACTTAAAATAATACAGAAAAGTACCAACATAAAATTTCTAAGGGTATTTCATACTGATGTGTTTCTCCAGAAAATTGTGAAGTAAATTAACAAACAACAGGTAAAGTTTACCCTCATTCATAAAACATCCTCATTTATTCTAACTGACTGCTATCTTTGAAAAGCACATTTGAAAAAAAATTCAACTCATCCTAACTGTAATGCACACGATCAGCAATCCAAACCAATCTAAACCAAATCTAAAACAACGGTTTTTTTATTTCTTTGGTTTTAGGTCTCAATGCACTAACTTTTGACTGAACACTTTAAATGAATTTTATGACCAGTGAACATATACTGCTGATATGTTCGGAAGAAATTTTTCCACTGACTGGGACATGAGTTTCCTCTTATTACAGGAAGTCAGAAACTTCCTGCTTGTTGTACTTTTCTCTACTTGCGCTCACCCATAGTTCTCTCATCCAGCCACAAAAATTAAACTTACAGAAATCAAGGTTTTTGCATACTTAAAAATAAAAGAATATCTTCAATACTATCCGCTACATATTTTCAGGAAGTAGTAAAACTGGCAGGGACAACCCGTGTAAGTTGTATGCACAAATGTGAAATCGACGGTGAAAATCAAAGGAGTTCAAATCTTTGTTCCGTTAGGCTAGACTGCTTCATGCATTATACATAAAGATTATGGGGTATAATGGAACTTTAAAAGGAATTGTCACAAGCAGCAACAGGTTTAATCTACAAATAAATACACACATATATATAGAATGCCCAGTTACATATCTGAATTTATTAACTTTTCCCCAAACTGTGTATATTTATTAGCAACATAGGCCTACATGTAAGTGATGTGAACTAAAAATTAGTCAGAACCAAAGGAGAAAACAATATGCTACTGACTCATGAATAACTGAAAAACAAGCAAGGCTCCCACATTTTTTTTTTAGTATGTGGTGCCAACAGGCTGTATATGCTGCAGGTGCCCAAGCCACTGTTCTGAAAGCATAGATAAGTTTTATAGGAAGCAGGACATGCAAAACAAGCATGAATATCAGCAGAGAGCCACTTGTCTCACTACAGAAACAAATAACCCCATTATCATTCCCAGCACAATTATAAAATAACTTATCAGATATATATTAAGAGAAGTATACTAAATGTTTACTTGCATTGTCCCATAAGCGTTAGTACTATTCTTCTTGTATCCCAGAAACACAGAATTGGTTTGGGTTGGAAGGGACCTTAGAGTTCATCTTGTTCCAATCCCTCCTACCATGGGCATGGACACCTTTCACTAGACCAGGTTGCTCAGGGCCCCATCCAGCCTGACATGGAACACTTTCAGGAATGGAGCATCGACAACTTCTGGGTAACCCGCTCCAGTGTCTCCCCACCCTCACAGTAAAGAATTTCTTGCTAATATCTAATCTAAAGCTACCCTATTGCAATCTGAAGCCATCACCCCTTGTCCTATTCACTGCATGCCCTTGTAAAAAATCCCTCTCCAGCTCTTTTTAAGCCCTCTTTGGGTCTTGGAAGGCTGCTCTAAGGTCTCCCTGAAGCCTTCTCTTCTCCAGGCTGAACACCCCCAACTCTCTCACCTTGTCTTCAGAAGAGATGCTCCAGCCCTCTGCATCCTCTTCATGGTCCTCCTCTGAACTTGCTCCAGCAGGTCCATTACTATATTTACTCTATCACTCTACTTCTCAAATTTATTTTACATAGCTTACTATTCAACATGTTTAAATTACTCTTCATTTCTCCCATTTAACCAAGGCATTTAAATTGCAAGATTTATTCAGTATTTTACAGTGTACTCCTGTATTAGCAGTGCTGGGATAGTATAAAACCTAGGTTTACTGAAGTTTTCAGTCAGAGTTGTTGTTTGGCCTTGAGTAAGTCACTTCCCTCTCACTGAAAATTATTAGTATAATTTTCATTTATAGATGAAAGGCTCTACAAAACTATTAACCACTACTCACAAATACTCCAGATAAAGTTTAGTTAGTAACAAGGTACAAGAAACCAAAGTATCAACTTGACACTTTTAACCAGCTTTATATTGCAAGCAGGCATGCTGATACAAGCACAATTACAAAATAATAACGAAACATACTACTCCAGGCTTAAAAGTCTCTGTTTTTAAAAGAGGTCCAATTTACATCTGAAAGGTCAGTGGGAACACCCACGAAAACTTTTAAAGCAGAGATGATAAAAAAACCTAGTAACTGTATAAGAGAATAATATTCATTTTGAAAGAGAATCTGTTGGGGATGATCAGAAAATACAACAACAGTTTTCAACTTTGCAACTTGTCAGGCTTCAATAGTAAAACACAGGCGGATCTTCAGCCAGATATAAATGCTGCCTCACTGTGAACAATGACAAGTGGGAAAAAAAAAGGTCTGAGGATAGAGTGTGCATATCCACATCATACCAGATGCAGTAGCCACTGGTCACATCCACCAGTGCTAACAGAAAATCTCAGAACCCAGAATACAATCATCTTCATAAACACCATGCGAAATTAATGAAGTTAAAGTAAATGGCCAGCATGCTGGCAAATCAAACTTGTTGTTGACACAGCTAAAGCATAGTGGATAAGAAATAATCATCAGCGTTGCTCAAGTAACTACTGAGCTTTAAGCCACTCTTAACAATTGAGAAAAAGGTGCTGAGCATTACAGTGGGAAGGCAGATTATTAACAAAGCACTGTAAAATCTGTAAAATAATTACATATTACCATGGATAATAAAAACACCCACCTATATAAAATTACATATCAACAAGAAAATTATTATGGAGAACAAAACCCAGGATCAGCATCATAAACCCTTATAAATTGACTAGAATTTGAGGAGCTCCATGGTATGGCAGTTAATCCACAACTGGGAAGTTTTTCGTAAGTTCCTTTAAAACATCTGCTGTTGGCTGCTAAGTGACAAAACAATGGCCTGGATGACAATTCATCTGATGCCAGGTACAATTCTTACACTAACATCAGAGTGAAGTCTAAATGCCAAAAATTCACGTCTACAGTTCCAGAAATATTCTTTAAAACTTTCAACAAATTCCATACTTCCCTGAAATTCAAGTCTACTCTCCGAGCACATCACACAACTAATACTTCTTGCCAACAGGAAAAAGAAAAACCCAAAAGCCCATTTGTGTAAAGCCAGAGGCTAAATAAAAATAACATTTATTATCAAGTAGGCACAATCCAGGTTTCAAGAAACATCATTCAGACATTCATTACCTGATAATTCATAACCAAAGCATCTTGACTGTACGTGGGTCTATGGGTTAAATACAACAGCTCACTCAGAAGGTGGTGACAGTAGAGATCTGTTACAGACCAGCGGCTCAAACTAGAGAACAGTAGGATTTTTTTTGTAAGCCCATATTTTTAATCTGCTGAAAGAAAAATGTCAAACTGAAGTCTTTAATACTGAAACCTAATATCTCAGGATCTTAAGATGCCAACAATAAAAACATCCGTTTTAAAAAATTATTAGCAACAGTTTTCTAACAGCGTTCACCATAACCAATAGAAAGAAATTATAATATATTCCATTATAACAGCTAAAATGAGTAAATCACTGGGGTAGAAACTGAGCATAGTCTAAGAATTACTGATCATGATCAGATTACATAGCCAGATAGCAATTACTACATTTATGTAAATATTCAAGGCACATAGATGCTCATATTCCTGAGTTTTCAAAATTTCAGAAGCTAAAAAGTGTTATGGACAAAATGAATCAGGAAGAAAAATCTTAGATAGAAAAACATGAAAATGGAAACTTCCTTAAGAGTGCTTTTATCTTTGGTCAGGCAATTCTACAGCTAACAAAAGGGACAATTTTGACTACAGCTCATCCTAGTTGCTTAAAATCTGATGTTTTTTAAAAAAAAGTGTAAGTTAAAAAAAATAAAGGTGGGATCAACAAGGTAGAACAGGGAAGGCTGGATCAGCATCAACATAAATTACAGTTACGGAGTGTAGAATCTGAGAGACATAAAACATCTACCTATGACACCACCAAGAGTGGTATCAACCACTCAACAACAGCAGAGGCTCATGACTTGACAAGAGGTGGCACAAGTGTTAAAAATCGTACGGAAAGATCAAAAATAGGCAATAAATACTTTCATTCTATAGTTGGAAAGATTCAAAATGGTATAATCGTATCACATTATATTGATTTTCTTTCCAACTCATTTGTTAAGCAGATGTTCCAGATCAGATGTTAAAAAACATTGTGAGACAGACATTTTAAATCATCATACTAGTTAAACTTATCCCATAGTCCTAGAGTAGTCAGCCCAGCAAACCTATGATCTGTTGATGTTCTTTTAAAACTACGTATTTTAAAAATCTGTATCTGTCTTTAAATGCTAGGGACTGCCACCACGCAGAAGAGTGAAAACACAGTGTCAAAGGGACAAATTAAGTTTTAAGGCAGTCTGATATGATAGAGAATTCAGATGAGATAACAAGAACCAGCAAAAGACAGATGCATTCAAATGTATTCAAACAGTAATTGCATGCCTTATTTTTAAATAGTGGCAAAGATGAATCACTGAAACAAGTCATCCAGAAAAGTAAATGGTAGATTCTCACTATCTTGATACACTTTAAAAAAAAACAAAACAGCTTAGCCAACTAGAAGTTCAGAAATCAAACCCACTGAGACAAAAACTGACACTGTAGTACATTTAAGGTGAAACGTTCATGTATTAAGATAGATGCAGTACTAAATGCAAGTCACTTAAAGCAAGCACATGAACTTTTCACATGCACAACTAGATTAATTAGTAGTGCAGTAGTAATGGTCTTTAATAAACCTAAAATAATGATTTGCCAGCCCATTAACACAACAAAAAACCTCTCAAACTAAATAGCACAGAAAAAAAATGTTGGCATTTTTTAAACAGAACACCATGATACTGTCTTATTTCTGCTACATTTGGTTCAGTATCAGTGACATGTGAGTCCTCCCAGTATTTTCAAACGATTTTCAAACAGACTTCAGGTCATGTTATGACTTAATGTTTTTGGAAAATCTACATCTAACCATTAACAGAGGTAAAATACCCATTTGTATTCTGTTTGGTAATTCATCAACCTTTATCCAAAATAAACGCTAAATGTTGAATGTTCATGTCCAAGGTCTGGATGTAGTTTGACTAACTGCTCCAGCTTGCCTCTTGCTTGTTTCAACTGTCAGAGTACAAACGGTCAACCATTTCTCCTCAAAGACTGTCACACATGGATTCCCATAAGATTTAGAGAAACCGTGCTTCTTTCTATTTAACATCACTAAAAAGAGTAGAAATTATCAGATTATAATGGGCGGACATCAAACTGCATCATTTTCAAGTTCTTTTTGTAAAAGTAGCTGATCGCAGAAGTTGCAACATCAGAAAAATAAAGACATTCGGGTAAGCAACAAAAACATTCTTAAGCAAAACACGGACCACAATAACAACCTTCCTAAAATTGGAAATGGTAGCAGCTATGCCCCTTCTTTTGGAGGTCAAAACCACCGTTCAAGCCTCACTAACCTAATAACCAAACACAGGCAAGCAATTCCTTCGATCACATTTATCCTCCTCCTCTGAAAGCATAACTCAGCCAAAGAGCTGTATGTTTACAGACTACAGACTGAACTGTTTTGGGCTTTCTTGGTCTGAAAGAAAAAGCACACAAAACCTATAGCTTATTTACTACAGAGCACTGCAGAGTCTAAGTCAAACAGTTTAGATAACATACCACATTTGCACTCAGCAGACATCACTGGCTCCTGATCTAAAATGCTCTTACACACGCTAATCAACAAAGCCTCAAATGGACTAGCAACTGATTATCTTAGAAACTGTCTATCCTCCACAATTCTCAGCAACAGCTGTTGTCAATTACAGCAGCATACCTAACAGTTTAAGATAAAACTCCTCAGGATGGAGCGCAAAGTAAACTTTCTAAGGCTTCGTCAACAGAATTCCTTTCAAGGCCAAGTGTAAACTGGTTCTTCGCACAGCCCTTCCCCAGTGAAAAATGAAGTTGTAATAGCAACAACAACCCGGAGACAGCAAAGATGATCTCTACATTAGCGCAAATCATAGGCAGGCAGAGAATGTGTAACACATTTCCACCACATCACATTTCTCTTGCGCATCAAGGTACATATGAGGTACCAGAGTCTAAAAGACGCAAGTGCAAACGAAAGAGAAAAGAACATTCAAGTAAAGCCAACACGGTTATGCAAAGAAGGAAAAATGTGAGAGGAATGTTCTCACATTTCTCAAAGGTAAGTACCCTTCTCACAGGTGGCACAGTACTTTCAGAAAACCTCTAAACCATTTCTGTGTGACAAGTGAGCTTTGCTAATACTGCAGCTAAAACACAGAAATTGTTTGTAAAAAATCAAGTTTGTGGGTTTCCTTGGATTTATGAGAAGGTGAAACGAAGCAAAACATACAAGAATCTCATAATTTTAATTAATTGTTGAACAAAGCTACCAGTACAAGCCTTGTTTAGTTGCCTTCCCATCCACAAAGCTAGAGAACAGACTCTTGTTTTCATCTCATTAATAAAAGGATGCCATCAATATCTTTTGATATGTTTGGTTTTCACAGGAGTTTACCATATCTGTAGTACCTAAATATAAAACCATTATAAAATCTAGAGGGGAAAAAAAATGCACCATCTTCCCAGCAGGCAGTTACATATAAACGTAGCAATTCCTTGTGGTCTCATATTTTGCTATGCATTGAAATTCACTATATAGCTTCACAGCACATACAAGAGTAAGCTCCTGTTGTTGGCTCAATAGCAGAGTTACCAATTCCAAGTCAGAAAATACACAAAAATGTTTAGAAATTCACCAGCTTATTTAGAGTAGGCTGTGCACGTGTTTACCTGCCAGTCTGAAGCTATTACAACACAACATTAATTGTAATAACTTTAGCAATCGCTATTTATATACATACATATGACTCTTAAGAGTTACAGCATTTAGGCCAAACACGGGCCATGTGTCAGTGAAAAAAATAAAAGTCTGACAACTGGTAATCACAACTGTGTTAACTCAGTTATTACATTAACAAAAACTTAAAAAAATATCCTGGTTTCAAAAATAGAAATCATTATTCCCCACAATTAATGTAATTTTCTTATTGCACCGTTTTATATATTACAGTGTACTATTTCAACCTCTGAGTTGCAAATACAACAGTGGATGATGATTTAGAGAGAGGTGGGATCTAGAACTAATTTAACGGAATGTTGCATGAACCTCAAATTCTTAAAAATCTTTTCAATAACAACAATTGACCCACATAACTGGAATATATTTTGAAATCTTCAGTTTTCACAGAGGAAGTATTATCAGTAAATAGCTGAATTAACGTGTGACAAGTAATAGAACTGACAAATAAGAACTTTAATGAAGTTTCATTGGTCTGACAAGAGACTTATCTTACGTGGTGCTTTTTAAACAAGTTTCAGAGTGCTTTGTAAGGGAAGGTAAGCAAGATTACTGAGAGTAAAGTGGAGAATGGATGCTGTGGAGCTGAATGGCATAACTACAAATGTATCCTTGTCTCCCATTACATTTTGGAACACAATTCTTTCACATGTATACCTCTTCCACATGTATATACCACCAAAGTAATGCTATGCCAATAGGATGGGATTGTCTCTTAAAAGCAGACCATAAAGCTTCCAGGATGTGTAATATTATAGGACATGTAGCTAAACTAAACTACTGATGAGTATGGTATAGCATATAAAATTTTCAAACAGCTAAAATATACTAATTGCAGCCCTTGCACTAAAATGCAAACTTGTACACCACTTGAACTCCTGTATCCTGAAGAAAAACGTGTGATGGTTAAACATCTACCACTGATGGCAATGAACTGGACAGCTAGCACAAACTGAGTCAGGCAGGTGAGAACAGGGAGGAAGAGAGGCTCTGGGGCAAGAACACTGGAGTGAAACCAAGCTGCTCCTAAAAACTCTTTTCAAGACCTGGAGGAAAAAAAAAAAAACCAACATGAACAGCTTCAACTTCCGTCTCCTGCCGCCGGAATCACCAACAACAATTAAAAAAAAAAAAGAAAAAAAAAAAACAACCCAGAGGGGAAAACCTTGTGACAAATCTGCTTCCTCCTCCCTCCCTGCTCTCACCTCCCAGCAGCGAGGCTCTGGCTCCACAGCTCCCCGCCGGGAGCACCTGCCCTGGGCATGCCCCGGGCCGCCGCAGCAGCGGCGGGAGCCCCGCGGGGGGCGGGCGGGACAGGCCGGGGAGCGGCGGAGCGCGGGGCGCGCAGGCCTCGGCGCCCCCCCGGCCCCGCCGCCGCCACGCACGGCCGAGGACAGGGCCCGGCGGGGCCCGGGGCGAGGGGCGGCGCACTGTGGCTGCGGGGCGGCCGGCGGGAAGGGGGCAAGCGGGTGAAGGGGAGCAGATGCTCTGGGGCTGGTTTTACCTGCTGCTGCTGCTGCCTGCAGTGGCATGAAGATCTGGCTCAGCCTTTCTCTCTCCCTCCCCGCCTCCCTCCTTCCTTCCCTCCCTCCCTGCGCCGCGGCGCACAGACCCCCGCGCCGGCCCGGCGCCCTGCGAGGGACGCGGGGCAGGGGGAGGCGGTGGGGGAGGCCCGGGGCAGGGAAGGGAAGGGGAAGGGCTCCCTGCCCGCCCGCGGGGACGCGCCGTGGCGCCGCCCCGCTCCCGCCGCGCAGGCGCTCGGGCCCGGCGCCTGCTCTGTGCTCCTGCTGCCTCATCCCGGTTCCATGTGCCCGCTCCCGGCTCCTTTTGCCGGCTCCCTGTGTCCGCTCCGTGCTCCCGGCTCCCTGTGCCCACTCTGTGCGCCCTGTGCTCGCTCCCGGCTCCCTGTCCCCGCTCCCTGCGACCGCCGGACTGCGGGGCGCCCGGGGTGCCGGTGGAAGGGGAAGGGCGAGGATGGGGCTCCCCTGGTAGCGGGAGGTGGCGCGGCTCGGCCGGCGGCCGCTTCCCGCCACCCCCGGCGGGCAGCAGCAGAAGGGCGCCGGGTGTTTTTTTGAGATCGGGAGGGTCTGCGTCTCTTCGGGACCTTTCGGCCTCTTGAGGAAGCCCGAAGCGCTTATTTTTACATAAAGCGTGCGCAGAGTGTAGTTGCCAGTCACGCAATGCGGGGTGGGGGGGGTGGGGGGGTGGGGGGGAAAGAGGGTTAAAATGGAGGTGATTTAAAGTGAATCCGTAACATCGGATTCGGCTGGCTGTGTTCAGACCGCTTGGGACACGTCCTCGTGGAAGGAGTGAAGTGCCCGGCTGGAGGCCTTGGCAGCCCGAGGTGGTGCTGCGCGCCCGGGGTCACTCGTCTGCCTCAGCACTGCGGTCCTTAAACCCCCTGAGCACACTTGTACAGCCCGGTAGCAGCTCACTGGGACAAACACTTAGTTCCCAGGGCAGGCTTGGATCGCTGGCAGGCGATTGAGATCAGTTTAATCAAAAGATCACTTCTTTAAGTTTTGGGAAATCCAGTAAGCCTGCCGTTTGCTTGGCTTTGCCCCTTACTGCGTTAAAAATCCTGAAGGAATGTGAACAGAGGACCACCTAGTATTGAAGAGTTCATTTTACTTGCAAAAAAACCTGCAGGGGATATATTTATGCCACAGTCCGAGGGTGCTGCGAAGTGCCTTGTATACTAGGTTGCTCTTTGTGACCATTGTACGGTTTCTAATTATGTGTGATGGTGCATTAGGTATCCAACCTTTTGGGGCTCTGGTACAAGACTAGACATACTCCATCATCCATGTTAGCTGAAGCAGAATAACTATTTGAACCTGAGTCTTGGAAAAATGACCCTAAAACTGGTTCGTTTGGCTATTAGATTATGCTTCAGGGCAACATAGGAGAAAAGATGATCAATGTGAGATATACTTAGAAATGTGAAACGAAAGTAAAACTTTGTAAGTGTAGTAATAATTACATGATGAATGAATGGTATGTAGTCTCTGAAGACATTTCTTATAATTCCCCTGATTCCCCGAAAGGAAATTTTTGCTTTTTGGGCAATTTCAGGGCAAGATAATCAGCCTATCTATGTGGTTTTCCCAAAGATACTTAGAGAGGAAGTCTTAACTCCATGTCAGTCTACAGATGTTTTTGATTCCCAGATGTTTGATTAAAAAAGAGAGACCAAAGTAGGTTCCGGCCTGCTGATGATAGTGTTTTACAGCAATGCATTTACATTTCTCGCTACATCAGATTGTTTAAAGTAGAAAGAGCCATTTAAAGTTAAATTGTTGCTAGATTTAAAATTAAAATGCTCAGTACAGAAAACAAATGAAGACTCCTTTCATGACCATATATCCATTATTTTCAAACACATAGTTTCATTTTCTGTTTGCAATAATGATTTTCTGTTTGTCTCTCCTTACATTTATTGTGTTAGAGTAGATGTTAAAAAAAGCCAAGCAGTCAAGCATACATTTCTTGTCTACTAATATCATGTTTTGAATACTTTGAACAGCTCAGAGATGAAATTATGATTTTGTTTGATAGAGGGCACAACATTTGAATTAGAAATAATACAGCCATCTACAGTCAGTCTGTGTATATCACAGTGACCCGTCCACTGTAAAGACATGGAAATGCCTATTTTATGCTTTTGGAATAGAGTGCATTTTAGATAAGAAGATATGCAAAAGTAGCGTGTACTTGGGAGATGAAATGGCAATGTGAAGAATTACAGCACATTATATGTTGAAGATGTGTGTGTATAGGTGGGACTCACTAAGTAAAAATTGTATTGAAGGTATCAAAACCTTTTCTTTATAAGCCTGTAGATTTGTGCTACTGTTTAAAAAAAAAGAAGTATGCACCTGCCTTTGGCAGATACTCCCACTGTGTACGCAACTCAGGCAATTGCGAGTTGTCTAAATAACTACTGGAGTAATTATATGAGCATAGGATATCTAATTGTGTGTGCACTTAGGGGATGTCTTAAAAGATTTGGCCCTCTCAGTATTCTCAATATGAAAATTTTCCCATGGAAAATAAAAGCTGGAACAAAAGCCAGCAGGAAAAACAACGGCAGAATCTGCCAAAAGTAGTTTATTCTTGTTTCATTGGCAATCAATTGTTAGGCTCATCATAACACTTAGATGCCAATTTAAGCATGAATGGAGGTTCCACCCCAAAATTAAAACATTGTAAGGAGATTAATCCCTTTTACTTATGCACCAATAAAGAGAAAAATAAATTCCAAGTATTATTAGTTTCTGTATTTGCAAGATTATGGGGGGTTAATATCAAACTGCTTAGACCGTCTCAGTTTATGCTCACAATATATTCTACTGTTGAGTCACAAGTAAAGGTGTGTAAGCTTTGTATAGATGAAGAAAATAATGTTTCTTGTGTTAGATGTTGACTGAAATATTCTTAGGGCTAGAAATATTTTTAAAATTTTAGTTAGTTGAGTATTGCAATTGTGAAAAATCTTGGCTTATATTTAGTTACATTATTAGTAGCATTGTTCATTTCAATGGTCTAGTCTGTAATGTAGCTCAGTTTTATAAAAGTTCTTAACATCTCACACATGTAGGTGGTATCCATAGCAAAAAACGCATATGTTGCTTGCTAGCATTCTAGTTTCCAGTCCTTGGGAGGGGAGGGGGATATCCAGTTTGGTTATCAGCTGTGGAGTAAAGCATATTACATGCATATGAACTAATGATCAGGATTTCATATATTGAATAAAATATAAAGCAAAAAATCTTGACTTTTTGGCTCAGTTAACTCATGCATACAAACAGAATATAAAAACTCCCACAGATTTTTAATATATATTAATGTGAATTATATACAAAGCATTTTATTGAGTGCATATACTTGCATGATTGTGTGCATATACAAATATATTTATAGAAATATATATACACACCTTAGTTGTATTTCAGGTTGTGATAGTTGTATTTCAGGTTGTGATAGTATCTTGTTTGGATTTCATATGTGATCTGTTATCCAGGAAATTTTGGAATATTAGGAATCTTAAAAAAATCTCAGGGAAGTTTTTATGACTACAGCTTCTCCCATAAGTTAAATGAAACTACATTTCTCTATCAGCTGAATTCCCATAGAGAAACTGAGAAGTACTTGTGGAGTACTTTTGTCATTTCTAGACCCTATAATGAGATGTATTCTATATACACCCATTAAGAACAAAGTTATATTGATTTTAAACTTAAGGAATTTTCTTCTAGTAGGGTCTACTTGACACCATTATAGTCACTTAATTACTCTCAAGTTCTGTGTTTGTACATTATTTAAAAATATTTACCAATCATAAGAAAAAAAAATAATTACAAGTTTTGTTCTGTCATTTTCATTCTCCACCTAAGCCTTCCTGTGCAAAAGAAGTTAAAAAAACCCCACTTTGCTTCTGAATTATAATACAATTTGGCCGCAGACACTTATACCATAACTTAACTGAGTCTTAAATAATTTTAAAATCCTTGGTTTTAGTGGAGTTTAGGTAAGTTCACCATGAACCTCTCTGTCAAGTGATAGAACACTTTGCAAATACCTAACACAAAATACTGTGTCTTCTTCCAGTGGACGACCAAGCATCTCATGCTTTCTTAGTAAAATACGTAGCTTGACATCCTGACAGTGATGTCACAGGGAAATTCATCACGAAAGTTTGACAAAAAGGCACTACTTAATGTGTTCTGAAAAATTTTAAAGGAATCAAGGGAAGTGGAGTGAACCAGAGGAATAAAGACTGATGAACTACTGTTGGAAGGAATAAAAGGAACCATGTACTCCAGGCCAGCTCAACTAAAATTTGGCACTTGTGAGACTTGCTCTGAAAGATGTAAAGAAACCAGCCTCCTGATCTTGAAACACACAGTGCATCAGCAGAGAGTCGTATCAGTGTAATCCGATGTACTGCATGGCTGTTAGACCAGTGCACAGAGAGATGGAGAAACTGGTTAGAGCAGAGCAAGACTATACACAGATTTAATGCAGAAGGGCAATAAAAAATTAAGATGGATATCAGAAAAAGTTCATTCTAAGAGTATGCAAAAATACACCATGATTCCTGTGAATATGAGTGTCCAGGGCAACATTTTTGCATGTGATACCTTTGGTCCCAATTCAGGCAAAACCATCCATTGACACTTAAGTTCCATTGATTTCGGCAGAGCTTAAGTGCTTTCCTGAATTGAGGCTAATTAAGTGCATCACATACAAATACTTGTGTGCATAAATTGTTTACAGGATTGGGGCTTTAGGGCTTGTCTAAACAGAGACACTCAGGAAAATTAATCCAAATTAACTAAAGGTATGAATTTAAAGTGGATTAGTTAAACCACATTAAACCCCAGTCCACACTGGGGTTTAATGTGGTTTAACTAATCCACTTTAAATTCACTGTTTTAATTACTTTGGATTAACTTTCCTGAGTGTCCCTGTTTAAGCAAACCCTTGGTGTATTGAAAAAAGTCCCCAAATGAGTCAAAATTAAAGTATACCCCAAACTAAGTAAATAACAATTCTGCATTGGCAAGGGATGAAATCTTTAATTTTTACAATTCCCATGACTGTGTACCACCAATGTGCCGAGGAACAGCAGCAATGAGATCAAATATCAGTCGGTGAACAGGACAATAGAACTAAGCTGTGAAACTCCAAGGTGTGTAGGAAAGGCTGGCCTGAGAAAAAATGGGAATAAACCCCCAAATTTTCAAATCAGTCTTGTGTACTTAAGCAATATTAAACTGCAATTTAAAAATAAAGATCAGATTTATTTCCACTTAAGCTGGCAAGACCAGTGAAGGTACTGTGGTTGCCAATACAGTCTGTGATGGCTAGCAAGGAAGCCAAAACTGGCAAAAGAACTAAGACAAGCATGATTTATGTAAATAAGAAACCATTTGTATTTAATAATAAGCTATTACTTCTGATTAGCCACTTAAATATGATATATAAATAAAGCACTCAAATAGTTGATATTATTATTTTGATAAGTGAACATTTGTGTTCTTTTGAAAACTACAGTCTGATTCCCAGGGTAGCATTTGTTTAGAGTTCTGCTGGAAGTGGTGGTGGGATTTCATTAGACTTCGAACTGGGGACCAACACAGCAACCCTACTCTTCAGGAGCATTAAAAATTACATAAGGGGGAAAACATGAAATTGCAATCTATGCAGACTAAGTGACTGTGAATAGATTTTTTTTTTAGTAAGTAGGCAAATAAATAAATAAATAATAAACCATTGATAACTACTGATTTTGGCATGAAATATCGAACATTCATGGCCAGACACCCAGCTGGTGTAAGTGGGCAGATGGTCCTATCTTTACTTAGAAATGATAAGTTTGGGAAATTTTGTTTGATTTTTTTTTTTTTTTAATTTAAGCAAAATCTGTTCCTCTGCTGAAAGTGATAATTCTTTAAATAAAAATAAAATGTTGAAAAAGGTTAGTCTTTTTGTATTTAAGTTGTGCAATTCAGTTTTGATACTTGAAACTTGTTATGAGGCTAATAGTGTCTTTAGGTACACTGCTGAAAGTGCAACCTGACTGCTTTCCAGCCCTGGTTGGATATACATACATGAGGGTGTCACAACTGTACTTCCATAAAATAAAAAAGTCCCTAAGAACCTTTACCCCTTATGGTAATATGTGCTCAGTGCTTGGTAACCAGTGATGCTCACTGAAAGAGCAGTTTTAAAGAAATCTCTCCCTTGCCTATTTGTTCAAAAATACTACAAAATAGTGACAGGGAAGATGTGCGGGTTCTGGTAGACTTCCCCTGCTGCCCCAACTCCCTGCAGAGCAGCACTGCCTTCTCTGAGCGCAGCCTTCCTCTGCAGTGTGATAGGTCTCCTCTCCAGCTGCTGACACTCCATAAAGGGAAGGAGCTAAGCCTAGCAAAGCGAAGAAAGAAGCAAAGCAAGAAGGTGGAGAAGGAAGGAAACCGCACTGAAGGCAGGATGGGTGGGAGACAGGATAGAGAACTTACGTGATCTCCAAAACTGAGAACAGAAGAGTAGCAAATTGAGAGGTTGAGTAACTTTACCTCAGATGCCTTTTTTTTTTGGTCTGCTGGCCAGGTGCTTCAGTAATTTTTCTTCCTCTGCAGTTAGCTTTTTTCCTCAGTCTCTTTCCACATATAATTTTATGCTATTTTTTTTTCCTGAAAATAACCCGAAACCTTAAAGCTGTTGTTCTTAAACACTAATGTGCTGTGCCAATAATTATTTTATACTGTCCTTTCACTAACCTAGAACATAATTAAGAATGTGCCCAGCTCTTCAGTTCTTGATGCAGAAGATTTGTTCAGCTTGATCAGAATGGCTGTGAAACTGTTGCTTGTGTGCGGGTAGAGTATAGGTGGAAGTTAGGAGCGAGGTTACGGAAAAAAAAAAGTAAAAGAGTCTGTTCATTTTCACTGCGATTTTTATATTTTCAGAATTTATTTAATAAAAGAATATCCCCATGGACAGGTGAGAAAACACACGTTGGCTTTTGTTTATTCTGAAAATGACTGTTCCCATAGTAAGCAGAACATGGTAGTTCTGATCCATGCCCTATTTTGGAGAACTCTAATTTAGGGCCTAAAGGAGTTTGAGGGCAAGAGCACCTCTTTCATTACACTGACTCCCACTTGTTTTTTGCAACAATTAAGTGTAAGCCCTACAGCAGCACAACTGTTAAGATTTTTATGGCTGTTAAAAAGGACACTGACAATATGAAATGAGTAACACTGAATAGTACCAATTGTTTATGGCACTCTTTTTTCCATCTTGCTGCATTAAAAATGTGGTTTAAATTTTCTTTTTTTTTTTTTCTTTTTTCTGTTATGGTGTTTGTGTGGGCCAGACAACAGCAGAGTAGTTGCCCTCTGACTCTGCAAAATGTACACAGGATCCTCTGTGCTCGAGCACATTCTCCTCTTCTCTTGTGATCTGATGTAGCTGCATGCCTCTTCACCAGAGGGGTGTCCTAGAAAATTAAGGAACTCCCTCTCTAAGGTGTTTTCAAAATAATATTACTTTTTATTGCCACAATTTTCATTCAAGGATTTCACGAAAGCTTTAAATATGTCAATGAATATTCAGATTAGCCCTAAAATATTTGTCAGTCATAGAGTAAAGTGTGGGAAGGATGAATTTACAAGTTCACAGCCACAAAGTCAATCAAAAACAAAGAACACTTCTGCTGAATTTATCATATCCGTTAACCTCATTATGATAGTGATTGTCTGGGGTGCATTTCAGTGTAATAACTGGTGAGAGATTGGGAAGGGATGAAGCAACTGTTTCCTCTAGAACACTTTATGCAGTACTGCCAGGGGAACATCATCTTATTTCTGTTCTCTCTGTAATTCTTCTTTTCCCTCTGAGTGAACTGGGACAACTGGCCCTATTCCTCCATTTGAGCGAGCCAACAGAAGATGGTGAAAAAAATTCACTTTGCCAATGTGAAGACAACTGAAGACAACTACTATTATTCACTTCTATACGTCTACCCTTTTTAAACAGCTTTTCATTTTTCCTGTTCGTCTTAGGTAGGGGTATAATTAGTGCTAAGTTCATGCAGGAGTGAAACTACAGAGACGATCTTAAGGGCATTCATCTACACATAGCAGGGCAGAAGACAAACAAGGAATAAACTAGAGAATATAAACTGGTTGTACTTCTTTTCGCCTTGACTCTGAATTGTAACAATTTCAGCGTAGTGCCTCCTATGACACAGAGATTGGAGCTAGGACCAATGGGATTGGCCATGTATGTTGTATGCTTTGACTTTAGCAAAGCATTCGGTACATATTACTGTAATCTTCTGACCACCAGCACTTATTTACTTTTTTTTCAGCACTTGGGAGACTGCATCTGGATTAGTGTGTCTAGTTCGCGGTTCACTAGTACAGAAAAGGTGTTGACACACTGGAGACAGCCCAGTGGAGGCCACCGTGCTGGTAAGAGGGGCTGGACAACACAATGGACAAGGAGAGACAGAGGGAGGTGGGCCTGTTCAGCCTTAGAAAGAGGAGATCTCATTGTTGTCTATAATGACATGATCAGAGGATTCAGAGAAGACAGAAACAAGCTCCACTTGGAGTTACACAACAGCAGGAAGGAAAGAAGCCAATGCAAGTTGGGAAATTCCCATTAGATACTGTTTTTTTGTTTTGGTTTGGGTTTTTTTAACTAATAAAGTGGTCAAATAATGAAAGAAGGTCTTCAAGAATATCTAGAATTTTAAACACAATTAATTTTTTGTTGTTTATTTTTCTTCACTCTTTACAAGGACAAGTGTCTGAAGACTTGCAAAGATTGACGGTGAAGAACAGAAAAGGAAAGACAGATAACTTCTGGTAATCTTCAAAATGTTAGGAAAGTGAATGATCTACGAGTGCTAGAGGATCTCTGTAATTTCAGACATGGGAATACTTGATTTCCAGAACTATCTCTGAACAAGAAAAGTGTTGAAATTTTAGCAATGATATATCTTATCTCAAGAGTTCATTAAGCTAGGATTTTGATCACTACTTATGAGGACAAACCCAAACCAGTCCTCCAATTTTCTGTTTAGTCTCATCAGGGACTGAGAAGAGGTTTTAGGTAAGTAGTCTCTTGATTCATGTAACACTGTCAGTCACATGCCTATCATCACAATATCTTCCAAATTTTATGGATTATAAATTTTTACTATAAAAAGATTCCCAGGCAAAAGAAACATATCCCTTGAGCATATACACATGATTTTGTTTAAAAAAATAAAATTCTAATATGTTTAAATTTTTATAAAAGCACAAAGAACACTAGTCTATTTTTTCTTCGCTGTTCGCTTCTGAAATGCACTAGTTAATTGAATCCATTTAAAGTGAAAATATTCTTGAGATTACAAGAAGTCAAACTATTAAATATTTTGAAAATGTCTCTGTAGGAAAAGCCTTGCTGTGTCCTTAGTTAAACACTGACTTCAAACCATGATTTCTGCATTGAGTTTTATTAGTGGTCAGTAAGCAAATTGGAAGGGCCTTATTCTGTGTTGCTGACACTATGGTAGATGAGGCAGAAATAAAACAGCACACTGGAAATTAGATTAAAGGCTAAGTCTGCAACTGTTATTGAAATCCAATAATTCAAACTGCAGTCTTATCAGTGGTTAATAGTCCCCATGGTGCTGAATAATCATAAAGCTTGAGGATATGTACTATTGTGCCAGCACTCCAATGAGATGCAACCATCCCTGCCCCAAGAGTTGGAAAACAAAAGCCATACTCCTATCAAAGACAAATTTTCTTGAGGGGTGACTGATACCTGGGTAAAGAACTGGTAACGTCTTCTATGACCTTTGTAATCCCTTTTGCAATCTTTACCAAGTCTACACAAAAAATCTTAGAAAGGACACTCAGTTTCTTTGCAAAAAATGCAAGTGTCAATCTGTAACTTTATCAGCCAAAGTCAGATAGTTCAAAGACACCACAGAAAGGACTTCTTTTTAGTTAGTCAAGTGTAAATATAGCCCTTTTAGTTATGACCCATCTCCAGACAATGTATGTTCCTGTCCTAATCTTGAACACTATTGCTTTTGACTTCTGCAGGCACAAGGTTTTTTTATGTTACTTCAAAGGAAAATGTAAACAAGAAAGAGAAAGAACTCAAAGGTTTTAAACTTTATAGAACATGCTTGATTCTCCTTGACTATCAATTTCATCCTGAGCAGAAGAATGTGGATCAATTGGAGTGAGTTGTGTATGAGACCAAGAGTCATGCAGAGACCAAGTATCCTGTTCTCATCATAGATCTTTGTACAGGATGAAACAAAATTTCTTCAAGTGGCATGAGAGAGAGAGGTAGGTGACTTAAAAGGAAGACACCCGAACATCCATATTCCTGCAATGTCGCTCTCTTCCTCAGTAGCAAACGCTAAAGTGGAAGAACAACTTATTCACCAAGTCTGTTCTTTCTAACAAAACAGATAGAGCCAGAACAACATGAAAATAACCAAATGTAGTCAGTTTTGTTGAACTATCCATCTTTGCCTGTGGTGTCAGGCAAAGAAGACACAAATAAAACTGAATCTTCACTTACTGAAGTCACTGTAGGTTTGGCTACTAAATACAGCCAGAGGTGGTTTTACTCATGAATAAGGACAAATTCTTTGTGAGAGCTCTGAGGAGGCTATCCCTTCTAATAAATGTTTCTTTGAAACAAAGGTTGAGTTTGAGGACTTAATTCAATGAGAGCTTTTGGTCTCAAGAGATGCCTTTTTAAGAAACTATTGCAAAAAACCCTATACACCCTTGTTAATCATGCTGCTCATGTAGTCTTTCAGTAGCTACTGCAGCTATGAGCTAGGGGAGAAGAAAATATGGTAGGAGTCTTAATTTATTGAACCCATTTGATCTTCATGAGTATTTTCTCACTACTTTGCTTTTTCTGCTGACTAAACATTTTGATATTGTCACAAATGAGAAAAACAGGCTTACAACTGAACAGTCACAAAGACCTTGTTTTCTGTTTCGAAATAGGAATTATTTCAATAATGTAATAGGGACTATTTAGCTCCATTCAAAAAAAAAATTAGAAGATATGTGGCTTGAAGAGGCCAAGTACTTCAAATACAGCATTTAAAAAGTCTAATGGACAGCCATCTTTGCCCAGTGTCACTGAGGTCTGACTGTTCATAGTGTCTTTTGGACCATAGCCAAACTCTTTTTTCCAATGTTAAGAAAAAGATAGAGAAGATTCAGTTTCTTCATTTTCAGTCCCCAGTTTTGGATATCATCTTCAGAAGTTTCAGATTTA
Organism: Pipra filicauda; assembly: GCF_003945595.2. Lineage (NCBI taxonomy): Eukaryota > Metazoa > Chordata > Aves > Passeriformes > Pipridae > Pipra > Pipra filicauda. The sequence goes on along the minus strand of NW_024105031.1, from coordinate 2,322,654 downwards.
TGTAGTCTCATAATGTGCCCTGGAGATATCACGTATCTAATTCTTCTTGTTCATTATCACCCCTTGTTTTGTATAAATTGCTGTTATGTTGAGATTTCTCTTCCCCTTTTATTAAGGCAGTTAACCATTTACCAGTTTTATATGAATTATCATAGAAAAATTTATTCGGTCTATAAAAATAATTGGCTTCTTTAACAGCAATATTATTCAATAGTGCCTTAATCTGTAGCAATTCCACATAAGCTTTTTACTATGGGATTTTTGATGTTCTAATTTTTTATTGTTAGGTTTGCTAATAGCTCGAATTATTCTTGCCTTTGGCATTTCCTAATTTCATGACATACACCTAAAATCCAGCTTCTAAAAGTCACTTTGAAAGCCTTCAGTACACTATGATATGAAGCAGAGACCAAATTAAAATTTATATATTCCTTGATTTTCGTTTTAATGGCTATTAGAAATTCTTTATCCTTAAGTAATAGAGTATTGAATCTCCAATGCAAACCATTTTTATTCTCCTCTATTCAAATTATCTCTATTATTTCACTGGTATATGATCAGATAGAAGGAATCCATGCACTTTAATTCTCAATTTATTCCCAAACAGGTTTTTGTCTCTGAAAAAAATGCCATGTCTCATGTAAGACTGATTTTCCGCAGAAAAGGAGTCTGAACTTACTTCATTGGGGTCAGTAGAGCTACTCACAGGTTCAGAAAATAAGCTGCTTATCTTCATGTTTATGGATTTGAGTCTTACAATCATTTACTTAATTTATATTTTTAACTACAAAGTACCCACCTTCCATTCAGCTTTCAGATGAAGTAATTTTTCTTGCTGATTTACTGTTATATGTGCATAGGACAAACTGATGGGAAGACTCTGTCCCCTTTCTTTATATTGAAATGCAAGCAGAAGAGCTCCTCCAGAAGCACAGTATTTCTGAATGCACACTGTAGCCATACAGTTTAGGTCTCATGATGACAGCAAGATCCTCAGATAGTAGGAGTTCTTCACTGTATCTCTAAATGAAGGACAGTATTACTGGAATTTACTCGCTTTTAGAAGAAATTTTATGCTTGACGGTTTATACATGTTTTAAACAGATGAAATGAGAAACGACCCCATTATTGTATGAAATAGATTTATGCAATGAGTGCACTTAAATCAATTGCAGATGAATAAGATGCTTTTGTCTCTGTGTAAAGCTCCTCTGTGAAATTTAGCTAAGGTGAAATGTAAACTATATTGTATTTTGTAATTTCATTTGGTATTTTTACCAGTTTTGCTGTTTGAATTATTTGTATAGAAATTTTGTTCTCTTAGTGTTTTGATGGCACAAGTAGGTTTGCAATAAGTATTCATATTATTACAAATATCAAAGCAGAGTGAGATGAACATGGACAAATAAACTGTGTATGATAAAGTATAACTACTCTAGGAGTAAGGCATTTTTCATTTCAAAGGTTGCTTAGTAATATAGGACTTGGTCATTATGATTTAAGTTTCACATTTAAAGGTAAACTAACAAAGTGTTTGTTTTAATCAGCCTGTCCTGTGTAATCTGGTGGAAAAATAAACATTAGTTAAAAGGCTATCATTCTGACAAAGTGACTTACCTTAAATGTTAATTTGGAAGAAAAGCCCACTTCTTTCATTGTCATTGGTTTGATTGAACTGAGGTTTCTCAGAGCAACTGAAAAGGAAGCTTTCCCAGTCAAGCGCTCCTATTTTTTGGGTTTGGTTTTTAGTTTGGTTTTTTTGTTTGTTTTGTTTTGGTTTTGTTTGTTTGTTTTGTTTTGTTGGTTTTGTTGTTTTTGTTTTGTTTTTGTTTGTTTGTTTGTTTGTTTTTAGGTTGATTGGTTTTATTTTGTGGATTTTTTTGTTGTGGTGTTTGTTGGTTGGTTTGTTGGTTGTTTTTTTCCTTGCTGTGGTGTTTACTGCCTCTCAACAGTGCCTTTTGCCTGGAAGACAGCAGTTAAAACAATACGATGCAGGTATTTTTCCATAGGGAGCTGTCTGTTTCTTGGATATTCTTGGATATTTCTTGGATAATTTAAAATTTATGGGATAAATGTGTCATCCTCCCCCTTTCCAGTAGCCATTGTTGATAGACAAGGAGAGGAACCTTTATGGGTATGTTGGCTGTAGTGGTACAGAGCTGTGCAGGGCTGCTTTGTGATCTGGTAAGGCTTCTAGTCCTCTTAAATACTGCTTTGTGCAGTATTTAAGGCTCCTTTCTCTGAAGTTTTCATCCGGACTATAATGCTTATGGGAATTTAGAAAACACACCTGCATAGTCATGAGTCAGTGGAAACTAAACTCTGCACAAATTAATAAACTGCTATCAGCTTCTGCAGTTGTATTATTCAGCTGTATTATTACACGTTGCCTAAGAGCTCTGCTTGTGGAACAGGAACGCTTTACGTTGGAGTCAAAATCAGATCATGGCTGGGCTTTGCGAATGAAGATTTGGGAAGGGCTCTACCCACGTTTGCTGCAAGCGCGTTGGTGGCTGAAAAGGCCAATATGAGACAGGCATGTCCAGTTGCAAAATGCACAGCAGAAAGACTCCTTAGATGGTATATTCTGCAAGGCACAATTCTTTCTGCGTTGTCTTTTCTCCTCAAGGGTGATCCTGCGTGCGTTCTCAAAAGCATCAGCAGCGTTATAGATGGTGTGTCTCCAGGTCTCCCGACTGGAGGCCAGAGTAGACCAGTTATGGTGATCAATATGACCAAGGCTGAGATGTTGTTTCAGGGAGTCCTTGTATCTTTTCTTCGGGGCTCCTCTCTTGTGGCAGCCGGTGGCAAGTTCACCATAAAGCAGGATCTTGGGGAGGCGGTGGTCCTTCATCCTGGAGACGTGTCCTGCCCAGTGCAGCTGTGTTCTCGGTAACATGGCCTCAATACTTGTGACTGCTGCTTGTTCAAGAACAGATGTGTTGGTCACATAATCTGACCAGTGGATATTTAGGATTGTGCGGAGACAGCGTTGGTGGAAGCGTTCTAGGAGACGCAGGTGGTGGCGGTAGATGACCCATGATTCAGATCCATATAGGAGAGTAGACAGCACGATGGCTTTGTAAACACTGATCTTTGTACTTTTCTTCAGGTGATTATTTCACCAAACTCCTTTATGAAGCTTTCTGAAAGCACTGTATGCCTTTGCTAACCTGTTGTCTGTGTTGCCTAAGAGCTCTGCTTGTGGAACAGGAACGCTTTACGTTGGAGTCAAAATAAGATAAATATAAGATAAAGAAATTGGCACCAAATCACTATCAGATGCTTGAGTCAGTTGAGTGGCGATATGTACGTGCTTGTTTGTTTTGGACAAAGTCACACTAAAGGAATGGAAACCATCTTATTGACTTGGGGGGAATCTGGATCAGGCCCTCTGAGAGGAAAGCTAGGTACAGCCTCCTGAAAAATTTTGAAAGCCATGGTCCTTTCACTCTCTCTTTTGTCTAGAATCCATATAAATTTACAGTATGTGTAAAAAATAAAGTGAACAGTGACAGATGACAATAAAATGTTCACTGACATTACTGCATCTGCAAACACACCCATTTTTGATAGTAGTGTAGGGTGACTACTCTTTAGTGAGCACAGCTTATATAGGGTAGATTGTTCCATACTTAAGATTACATTTATTTGAGTTCGTCTCTTTGTGGCTAGGTGCTATTCCATAGTCTGTCTTCAGCTGTTAAGTGCTGATGCACTGTGTCTGTGATTTATTGTTCTCATAATCAGTAATACGTCTCTTATGTATATGCTTCCTTTTTCTTTTCTATCTATTGTCTCTGATGGTCATATTAAAAAAAACTTTTCATGATTTTGTGGCTTGTGCAGCAAGTCTGCATTTTATTTTTTTTTATACTCAAAATGTTTCCCTCTGCAATTTGTTTAAAAGTTGAGATTAAGCTCTGTGAGAGGGAGAATGACCTAAAAAATCATAACATCCTCCGGAATGCCTTGAGTTCAGTGAGTGGAGAGAGAGAGAGAGAGAGGAAAGCTAATTTCCTGGTGCAACTCTCCCATGCTTGTTGAAAGCTACTACAGTCAATATTTTTGCCAGCTGCCCATGAGCCTTACCTCTGCAAACAGCATCTCTTTACCCATTTAGTCATCATGACTTTTTTTCAGTTACATATGTTCACCATATTTGAGTAATATCTCCTGCCTTGTTTGCTAAATGTAACAAACCCCTTATTCTACATCCATTTGCTGTCTTGCAGTTAAGTGGTCCCAGGGCGTTAACTGGGTGTCTTCACAGCCGAGCCACAGTCTGCCTGGTTTGGCTTACAGCGTTGTTAGCAAGGGTTTTCCTGTCTTCTGAGTTGCAACTCAGTAAAACAGTAAGTCTGACGAACAGAGTTTGTCCCTTCACAAAATATGGTCATATGCAAATGGCTGCATTTTAGGTGTCCAGAAGACTTAAGTTCAGACTTCCTCACTCACTGCAACACCAAGTGATTCCTGTTCACAGAACAAACTTGCCTAGGAGTGATGGGGATATTGGGTGGGGTTCGTGCTGCTCTATTTTAGAAGAGGTTTTTTGTGCATCTTTTCATTCTCTTCCTATTCACACTACAGGGAACGATATGGCTCAGTGTATTTGTTGCCTGCCCGACTTCCCTCTGTTCCACGCACTGTGGTGTATAATTAACAAGCAACATGCCTTTTATACAAAGGAAAAGCAATAGGTGGACTACATGGCAATTTTCTAGTATGCATTTGTGTTTCCAGAGCTGTGCACATTGCTGCTGACACCTTTACAAATATAATAGTATGAATTTAACACACCAACAGAAATGTAAGGAAAAGGTAAAGCCATGCTGGCTTCTTCAGTGCTAGAAAAACAACAAATTAAAATGTTTGGCAAACAGAGGACAAAATTCATAGGGAAATACTTGTACTTCCAAGATTCTCAGGGTACATCAAGCAATAAAGTTTTAGAATTTATTACACCGTTATGTTCTCGTTGTTATTTTTATCCTTCTCTCTCCTTCTCCACCTCACTTCATTAAGCTTGCTTATAAAATTATCAATTAAAAGTAATCCATGTACAAGGAATGGTAACAGAGTGTTCCTTTTGTGTCCAAAACATGTTGCATAATTGCATATAATCACATCGAGTTACTGTGAACTTTAATAAGGTCTTCAAATAATCTGGTAAAATGTTTCTATGAGAACAGTAAAGTTATGAGCTGTAGTGTTTAGAGGACAAAACTGAAGTTCTCTGAGTAGGTATACAAATTTGAAATTTATGAGTGATGGCTTTATTACTCATGAAAATGAACAATAGCTAGTGTGATGTGTGCTAAGCATCAGGTAGCAAGTGTTAAAAGTTGCCATATTTGTCAGTATGGAACCATACTTTTTTCCAACCCTCCTTGTTGGAACACAGGTAGAAAAGTTTCTGCCTATTTTTAAACGGGGCAAAATATTCACTAAAAATGGAGGATCAGACCAATCCATTTATCTGTATCATGGGATCAGTGAGCTAGGAAACCACCCCCCTGCCAAGTAGATGGCATTAGTACAACTGTACATTAGTACAACTGTCTGTAGACAACAGAAAAAGACTCACCAAAAGCTCTTTTCAAGTAAACCATAATAATTTGTAGCTTTTTTCTTTACTCATGTGAGTAGTTTGAGTGATTACTGGCATGCAGGAGATGGCCTGGTTTTGGCCCAATTAGATGTTGTTTCTTAAAATTCCAACAATAACATTCCTACACATTATTCTACAGAGCTCTTGCCTCAGGGCCCAATCTTGTCATCCTTCCACACACAGCATTTCCATTGAAGTCAGGATCAAGAAAATTATAAACCATACAGTATAAAAAGATATGCTTGGTTTATTTGGCACTGGAAAACTCTATGTACAGGCCTTTGGGTGCCATTCCATGATTTTGACAGAAACAAAATGGGAAACAGGGGAAGGTTAGTGTATGAGTATTATCAAAATTATAATAAAGAGTATATAGTTCTGGTTAGAGTCAACCAGCATTGACCTGTAAATATTGGAATGAACCTCCTGAAATGAAACTATTCTTTGAAGACTAAAACCAATTCTTCTCATGACCTTATCCTCATGTCCTCCAGGCTGGCTTAGTAGTATGGATGGACAAGGAGCAGTGAATGCTTACAATCAGCTGCACTCTGCAAAAAAGAAGTCTGTTAGTAGTTCTTTCATAAATGCCCCCAACCATTGTTTCCCAAAGTTTTGTCACCTTTAAATTGCTCTTTCAGAATGTGCTCTAGATGAAGCTTCTCTGAAAACTTTTACCTTAAATGTGACCAGATTCTGTGTCTGCTTTGCATAAGACCACTTTATGCTTAGTCCCATGATGTGTTACCAGATATCTGGACGAAGAAGAGGTTGGTCTTGACCTAAAAGCCTTAAATGGTTGTGAATGGTCTGAGAAACTCTCTTTCCCCACCTGGTCTTGCCTGAGATGTTCATGTGTGCTGTCAATATACTTGCAGGGATGTATCACTTTGACTTTCCCAAGTTCAGGTTCAGAAATTGTCAGGATTCAATGCAACATGACTATTTCTTCCAGCCTTTTCTTGGAGTGTCAACATGCAGCCTGAGAAAAAGGACAGGTCAAGTTAAAGCATGAGAAATCACTTCGTAACAGTTTTGACTTATTTCTAAGAAGACCAGGAAAACTTTAGGTATATAAACATGCTAAAAAACCTTACAAATGTCTAAATAGTCAGTTTGAGTTTTCCGATGCTCTCAGTGGTTAGAAGTTTCTCAAATTCCTTTTAAGTTTCATTCTCATTATCTCCTCTATTTTATTTTTATTTTACACATTAAGAAAACAATGTATGGCAAGCAATGCCTCAAGCATTGCAGCATGGTTAGGAATCAGGTTTCTAAATGCCCCAGTTAATATAATGTATAATGTTGCATTCAGTGGCAACTCATCTGATTGAAATAATTTGACTGGAATTAAACTATTGCTACTAAAATTTATGTAAAACTTATGAAAAATTTATTGGTTTATAAAATCCTTGCTTTTATCCAGGACTAACAATTCCTATGCAACGCTAGTGATCCTCCCACAAACAGTTGAGAGAAAATAAAATACAAGGGAGTTCATCAGTTCATATTCCCTGAGATCCTCACAGTTACTCTTCTTTGTGATCTGGTCTTTTAACTTTTTCATTACTTTAATCTTAAAAAATAGATTTTTAATTAAATTCAGAGCTATTATTCCCCTTTAGGGGAGGTGGGAAAAACAAATGCAACTCTGCTGAAGGACCTCTGAGCATAACATTTTCCCTCTCTTTACAGTTCATTTTGGCATTTTTATATATCTTCTGCTAATAAAATGTAATGATTTTCATCTTTTACTTTGACATCTGAGTCTGTATCTTTTATCTGTTGTTTACAGTGTTTCAGCCCATAAATAAATCATATGACAAAATAAATTACTTAATCTTGTGTTTTATTTGGAAACACATTAAAGCCTAGCTTTGGTGGGAAAAAAATCACTTTACACCTTACAATTGCTTATATACTTTTATGACTTTTGTGTCACGTTCAAATACTATCAAGGTGTCATATCAATACCAATTGTTCACAAGAGCCACATTTTAAACCTTTCAAGTTTTTTGATAGAGTTTGATAGGAATACTTTGAAATGAAAGTACATCTGTCTTTGACAAATGGCATTTTCAGTTCTGAGTGGTTTTTTTTAATATTGTTATAGTGCATTACAAAAGCAATATTAATCCCCAGAACTTTCTTCAAATCAGTATACATGTGATTGTAACAAAGTCCATTTTTCCAGTCACCTATATGCAAGGCTGTTTGTTGTCAGCATCTGCTTTTTCATCCACTATAAATTCACTTATTCTGCACATTCCCAAAGTTGTTCTTTTGTATTTTTTAGATCTGTTTAACTGGTAAAATAAATGGTACTATAGTGAATTTCAGGTTGTATTTTTATTCTTAAATCCTTTTAGACATATTTTGCTTCCATAATGAGAAATAGATGATAAATATTTTCTCCACTGTTGTGAAAGAAAGTTTATAACCTCAGTGCATTTATCATGTTTTTTTACCTGGTCAAAGAAAGTTAAATCAAATTCGAAATAGTTGCTTGCAATCTCTTCTAAAAGCTTCTTTCCTTCACAAATGTCTCCCAAAAAACTATCTTTCACATAGAGAATGTGCCCTCTTTTCTTAGGTTAATTGCTGAAATATTATGTGGTTTGGTTTCATTCTTAGTAATTTCCCGATTCTATTCCAGGACATTTGGGATAGAGCCCAAGAGCTTAGCATGTTTTCCTTTTTTCATGGTAAAATTGTGCAAATATGCATTAGAGTGTGAAAACAAACAGTCTAATACATTTTTGCAAAGCTCTTTATGTTTACTGTTTATTGCAGATACCAGATCCTAATTAAAATGCGCTAACAAAAGCCAAGATACAAAGAACAAAGATATAACGAAGCCTCATCTTTTAAAAATACTTGTGATTAATCCCAGAGGACACTGTGTCATGCGTCATTATTATAAAATTCAAGAAAGTTAACTACATCTTTGGAAAGGATATAGTGCCAAACACTGTATCCAATCCATAGAAAAATAATCATATTATGGTCATGTTTTCTAAGGAATAATCTTTTCAGATCCTATAATGGCATCCGGCTACAGTCCCTCTTGTTTATGGTTCCTTGCACTTCTCAGTGAAAACTTTTTGAATAGGTTTTTAAACATCTTGAAATTCTTCCTCTTACTGACATTTGCCTGTAAATAGATCCCTGTCATTATTAAAAAGGGATGATTTAAATTTGATCCCAGAAGACATTCTTAACTGTGTGGAAACATGTTACTGCTTGATTTTAATTCTGCTCAAGCAAAGATCAGGCTTTTAGAGATCACATTTTGTATTCACTTCAGGTGAAATAAACTTCTGATCCAGTAACTGATGCCTTACAACGAGGTAGAATTGCTGGAGTCCTGTTATGCTTTGGATCTGGAGATTAGAGCATTCATGCAAAGTAATTCTGTTTTCCTCTACACTGTGGTACCGAAGCATAGAAACTGGGAACATGCATGGATTAGGTATATTAGCAAACACAAACTGATCAATTGTTCACAAACTGTGAATTCACTGATCATAAATTTAAGTGTATGTCAGCCATGCAATGGTTTGCAGTGGTGTCGTAGCATCTGAACAACTTTTTACTGAATAAATGGCAGTATCCTCTCTCCTAGGTATCCCTGTTACTTATTCACGTGTAAATAAAGCACTAAGGATTTGGGAAAGAGATTTGTCCTCTAAATATGTCAGGCAATGAATACCTGTAAGAAATTATGAACTCAGCACATGCTGGAGATTCCTCTTCTTCTGGTGGAAAGCAGAGGGTAATGCTGGTGCTGAAAGATACTTCCCTGTGTTTAGGAACGGGATTTTGCACCTCTGCCTTGTATTTCCCTGAAACAGAGCAGAGGGAAACAGGCAGAAGTCAACAATGGAAAATAAACTTTGTAAGAAAGACTTGATTCATTACAGGTGAATCAGAGGCCAACACAAGAATCCTGTGTGGAACTAGGTTTGTTCTTGGTTAGGCTGCTTGCACAGTCACTGTCCAAAAGCTTTTGTGTGATTTTCTCTTTCTTCAGAAAATTCAAACGTTACTGGGACTTCATTTTGCTTCTCAGGATATGCAGATCACACTGGAAGGTCTTCTGGATCTTCTCTGTGTCTGGATGTTTCAGTTTTCTCAGATTTTAGTCTTCCTACTTTTCATTTCAGGACTTCAAGAAAAAAATTTTCACTATGCTGTTTTCAAAATATCTTGAGCACTATTGTTCGTTTCCCATCTGTATATCAAATTCTTCTGGTACATGGGATTGTTCCTTTCATACAGCAGCTGGTATCAATTAAGACAAAGTTATTTTGAAATCTTGGCAAAGTTGTGCCACAAACTCTGCTTGGTTTGTGTTTAGATTGTTTAATAAATTAAAAAGTGCTCAACCTTCTGAAAGCAGGAAGTAGGAAACTAAGTAGGCATATCTTCCCTCCTCATTTTGCTTTGTTTTAGTAAGTAGCTAATATCCCATTATTTTATTACATAAAGTATGTATTTGAGAAAATTTAATTTGTATTTCTGTTGTTCCCATAGCCTCAAACACCCTTTCAGGTGTTGCATGGAGAGGGCCACTCTGAAAGATTAACATTGTCCCGTCTCTTCAGATTCCCTCCAGGGACCACAAAGGAGACAGGCTCTCTGGGGCCAGGAAACTGCTGAATTAATTCTCTAGGGAAGTGGTTTTCTATCCACTAACCGTAAAGGCAGTTTAGGGAAATTTGACTCACTAGTTAAAATTAACCCTTGAGAATACTTCTCTCAGTTGTATTAGGATAAGGGTAATTTTATTTGTTCTTCAGTTAACAAGATCGTAAAATCCTCAGAACTACTTTTGAATGAAATAGAATATTTTCTGATGTAAAAATACATTTCTGTAACAGGGACTGTGTATGAGAGGTATTTGCTAGTATTGGCAGACTAGCATTAAGCTCCTCAATTGAAATTCTGGAAAGGTTAAGAAGGTATTTAGGAAAATAAAGATTTTTCAGCTTTACTTTGACAGTACTGAAACATCCTTGAGATCCAGTCGGTCACTCATCAGCCAGGGCAACTCCAGACACCCTGTGTCTGAGAAAGGTTCAAGTGGTGCTCTTTTATTTGAACTACTCTCCCTCTAATATAGGTTCCTGCAAACTCCTTTTGTCATTAGTGTATCTCAAAGGCATAGATCAGCAGCCTGAGCCTATCCTTGGCCTCACAGTAGACATTTCCCCTTTTAATGCAGTGTAATTTGTCAAATAAACTATATACGATGTGTTCCTGTAATGGGGTTATGTAACATATTCTTTTCCTATCTCAGATATATTCTTTTCTGTGGTGTTTGTTTTCGAAAGGAGAACAGGTACTACTGGCAACGTGAAATAAAATAAGATTTTAATTCTTTATTGTTCACCAGGTGCAACTGAATTTACAATATGAAAAAAAAAGGAGATTAATTTTTTCTCTGTTCAAGAAAGCCTCAGATGTGATTATTTTTTCTCCTTTTTGTTTCTATCTGAAAACTTCTGGAAAAAGTAAGGGGGATATGGAACATGTATAGTGGGGTTTTTTTTGTTGATGGAAATCATTGGGTAAAAATGGAGGATAGATATGAAGAGTTCATACCTCCTCCTTCTCACTCTCTCTTCCCACTTCCCATTTACAGGTACACTTTGGACCTGCGGAATTGACACCTTTATTTTTTGCTGCTGAGCATTGCCTTCTTTCTGAACTTGGTGGCTACTCACCAGAAGTGTGGACATAAATGGGAGAGTGCTATTTGACACAGTGTGTAACTATACCACAGTAACAGAGCTGTATTGTTGTATTTGAAATGCAGGCTCGCATTCCATCGGTCGCATTTGTCATGTGAAAAACCATACTGTGCTCTGCTAATGGTTCTGGAAAACAACTGCTGTTTGGCAAAAAGGGTCAGTACAGTGGATTTTACTCTTGTGGTATAAAACACTGAGTGGCAAATTGCATCAGAGAAGTCAGCACCTTGTAAGAGTGTAAAACCCTGGAAAGAGCTTGGCATTCAAGTGTCGTTGAATAGTCTGTTGATGGGAACACACTAACAGTTTAATTTGGACCTGATAAAATCTTACAAGGTTTGTGGTTTTGTCTTCTCTTGTATGTGCCCTTTTTGATCTTGCTAATAAAAATAAGAAAAGAAAACTGTAAAGAAAAAAGTACCTTACAAAAGTACGTGCTTGGACTGACTCAGGCACAATTAAGCGAGAACACGCCAGTCTTAACCTGCTGAGCTGTGTGTGGGTGTAACAGCATGAACAGAATTTGACACTCTCTACTGCCCGATACCACTGAAATATCTATGCAGAGTGATAAGCAGATAACAGATTGTCAGCCTTTTAGCTGAATTTCCTATTTTTGTTGGTATAAATCAGACTCTTGCTTTTTTCCCCCCTTTTGTTCTTCACCCTTTCCTTTTTCTTTGAGATATCCTGAATCCTTGCTGGAACCCTGCCAAATCCTTTGCCGCCTGTGTCATTCATCTCTTTACATCCTTTCATTTTTTAGTCTTTGTCTCATGCCATCCTTCTCACCAGAGATTCAACTTCTACTCTGCGTGCAAGCATCACTGAGGGCATACGTCCCTTCTTTCTTTCAGCTTTCCTGGAAGCTCAACACATTGCCTCTGTGACACTTGCATTCTATGCTAGTCTGGGAAATGAGACTCCAGATTGAGACCACCCCCATGTCAGGTGCCCAGCTACTGCTCTGCATAATGCATACTGCGTTCCCTGACGGGATTCTGATGGAGAGATGAGTAGCCTTCAAAAATGCTTAGGAGATGTTACATTTCACAGGGCACTACTTAAAACATATGGGCCTTACCTTGGGGCCAACCAAGAAAGGCACGATTACCAATCTACGTATGCATCTATTCGCTTTTTTTGGCATCCTTGGACAAATTAATACTCTCATGAAGACACATAAAAAGGTACTGAAGAGAACTAAATTGTCCCCTTGGATACATGTAGAGTAGCCCTGGAAGTTGGCTAAGTTGAGGATTGTATGTATATGTTCTAGAACAGAACTTAGCCTGCCCAATACTGGGATGGTGATTTGCCACTTTGACCAGTTTGGAGAGCAATAAAATTTGAAAACTATGCTAAGGGCCAGATAAACTTCTCCATTTGCAAAAAGGGACAAATAAGAAGCAATATTCCTTCCTTAATGCATGATTTCTCCTTTCTAGTGTAAAATATAATAAATTACTCCAAACATAATCATCAAGAAGGCAACAATACTGTTAATGTTTTAAGTGTGGTACTCAGTCTGAGTTTACTCTGCCTTATGGAAATATCAAAGTCATTTTGATTATGCTCAGAGGTTTAATATAGCTATTAGAACAACAGCTACTCTATTGGTGTTACACCACTGGATTTGTTAAGTTGATTCAGCACTAGAACTATGACTCTTATTCTTCCAGTTGCGTTTGTGAATTTGTTTTTGTTTAAGTTAGAGTAATTGAAGTCTTGTGGGAAGTAAAGTCATTGTTCATCTGCTTATTCCAATCTATGCTGGGAAAGCCAATTTTCTCTTGTTAAATTATATTTCTAATGTTCAACAGGGATAGTTGCAGATACTTGCTGTCATACCTTGCTTTCCTTGAAATACATCTTAGCTGGCTCTCCAAGCTGTATTATCACCCCCTGATGTTTCAGCAGCAAGATGATTCATTCAGAATGGTCTTACCCCATTTCTGACATCTGAAATCCATGAGCTGAGGTCATCTGAGAGGGATCTGAAACTGATCTTCTGCAATGTGGTTGATACAGAGCTGTTATTTAAGTACAGCAATGAGAATGGGGCAGATTTTTTTTTTTTAATGAGCTTTCTGCTTTGAAGCTGCAAACCCATGCCCATGTCCCCACTTCCTTTGGTACTACATTTTCCACACCTGTGTTGCTCATGGCTCCTCAGGCGCCATTAGACACTAAGCATAACCCTTCACTATAGTGGTGAGGAGGGCAAATCTTGACCTGAATATTCTGTTAGAATAAATAACACTTGGTTGCTGTGGTGGAAAAAAAAAATACATCCTGCCAACCAGAACACTCTTTCTTTGGCAGAACATTGTGGCTTGCAGTACTTAGGAACTCTGGTTGAAAAACACTTTTTGAGAATCTGATCATTTTACTTAAATGCTTAATTGAGGCCAGAAACTTTTGGAAACATTTTATCAACTATCATATAAATGCAACCATCTAAAAGATAGGCAGAGACAACGTAATTGCACAGTATCATACCATAAACAAGTAAGAAACTATCGCTTCTGAACAGAGGACAAGTCTTTTGTCCAGTTTTAATGAAAGAACAGCTTTAATGAATGATAAAAAGTTGATCTAAGTCCCCCTCAAGTTAATGAATGGCTTTTTATCAGGCTTCTAATGCACAGAACCCCCCCCCCCCGTCTTTGTTACTCTTTGATTGCTGAAAATACTTTGCAGATTTTGAAAAAAGTGAATTGCTGAGTTTTATCATAGCTTTAGGGCTGACCTTAAGCATTAATAATCTTTATTTCAGAACATCTTTGAATGGAAAATAGCTGACTGTGCAATGAAGCCATGTGAATGTTTGGGGATAGAGCGAGAGGATGTGCTTCGCTTCTTATTGTTTAGTTGCTTGCTTATTTTTTTTTTTCAGATAAGCATGTAAGGCATATGAGATAGCACAGACATTCTCTTAAGACATTTAAGGAGATATCGTCTGAATCCCTTATTTTCTCAGGGTACTGAAGGAGAAAGTATTGATTAGTGTATATGCCGGAATTCACATCCTATTTGTAGAGAGCTAATAAAAAAATAAAAAGGCTGTGGTCCCAGTAGAGTTTTAGCAAAAGTAATGGTAACAATAATGACTTTCCTACAAATGCTTTCACATGTTTGGAAAATTTTCTGCTCTCTTTTAATAGCTATTATGCTTGTTACACTGAAGTGTGTAGACTTAAAGGAAATTAAAATGAGAATATGTACACTGTTGCACTATTGTTAGACTTTTTTCTGGGGTTTCTGGTGTCTTAATGTTTAATGTGCTGCCCATGCCTGCTATGGTCAGCTGGAGACAGTATGCCAAATTCAACTTCTAAAATTGACAAAAAAATATTGAGGGGAATGGAGCTTTTTGAAGACAAGTAGCCAGTAGCCATGAGATTTGCTGTGTGTAAAGAGCTCTTAAAAGATCTGTCTGCAGAAAAAGCCCCTGAACAGAGCTTAGGCAGATTTTGAACAGATCTTCTGCTGCATGGGAATAAATTTCAAACACACAAGGAAAAATGTTTTTTGATCCTGCTCTTCACAGGTCATTTTGTTTTGTTTCTTTCACTGCTGTAGCCCAAAGACACTCTTTCCTCCTTCCCAAGGTTATTTGAGCAAAATACTTCAGATTTATCTTTGAATATATTTATTGCATGCTGAGGAAGAAGAGAAAATGTTTTGTGAACAGATAAATTAGTTTGCCATATCTATTACAAAGAGTAATTCTTCCTCTCAGTACCTGTTCTTGCAAGGGCTGGTTACCGAGCTTGCATCAAAAACCCTAGTTCTTCATCTGGCTTGCTATAATGCATATATATATTTTAAACCTCAATTAATAATTCAGATTAATTCATAATCAGACTAAATTTTAAGGGAAATATTATAAAAATCAATATCAATAATTCATTATGTCTTTTTGACTAGAAAGGTAATTTCTCTGAAAATTATTAGGAAAGAAATAATTTACACAAACCTCTATCTTTACAATCTTACACTGACATAGTAATTATTATTGCTCAGATTGGCATGAGAATAATCATTAAACAGGTATTTAGTTACAGGCAGCTGTCTTGCAAATCTAATAATCTGTTGGATGAGTATCAGGAGCATTGTCCCATTTGATAGAACTATCCTTCTTTATAATTTGGGAACCAAGAAACATTTTTCATGGTTATAATAAATGTAGGTGAGTGTATATACATATACACATACATATAATACATATACAAACGCATATATGTACACACACACACTTATGCTCTTTAATTAGTCTTTGTTTGGCAGAAAACAAGACAGATGCAAAAACAGAATCACAGAACCACAGAGTTGCATAATGGTTGAGGTTGGCAGGAACCTTAGGACATCACCTGGTCTAACACCCCTGCTCAAGCAGGGCCTGTTAGATCAGGCTGCCCAGGGCTGTGTCCAGATGGCTTTTGCATATCTCCAAGAATGAAGATTTCACAAAATCTCTGGGCAACCTGTGTCAGTGCTTGTTCAGGCACTGAAAAAGTGTTTCCTGATGCTCAGGTGGAACACCCTGTGATTCTGCTTGTGCCCTCACTGGGCACCACTGAAAAGAACTTGTCTCAGTCCTCTTAGCACTCTCCCATCAGGTATTTCTCTTCTTTAGAATGACCAATCCCAATTCTCTCAGATTTTGCTTGCATGAGAGATGCTCCAGTTCCTTCATAACCTGGTGGCCCTTTGCTGGACTCTCTCCAGCTCAGAGAGCCACAGAGAGGTATCAGCTATGGAGCTCAGAAGTGGAGACATTAGTCCAGATGTGGCATCACAAGCATTGAATAGATGTAAACACTGAGAAAAGTAGAGAGTAGCATGGAGTAGAGTAGATTCAAGTTGATTTGAGCCAAGTTAGGTCAAGAAAAACACTAAACAAATGAGTTTGCATTGAGCAGAAACATTTCTTTTGCCTCTAGAATGAGAAATTTCCCAAATGGAGTAACCTTTTTTTACCCCAAGCAAAACAACAGTTGTTTTTTATAGAGAAGAAAAGTAAATAGTTAAGGTACTAGAAGAATATCTAAATGCTGAACCCTTTAGCATGTTACTATTCTTTTATATATATATATATATATATGCAAGGTGCATACATGTATTTCAATAGTTGTATCTTGAGAGAAGGCTCACAATATTAGAATTTGAAATAAACAAAGCAGAATTGTTTAGTTTTCACTTCTTGTTAACTGCCAAAGCCCTCTTTAAGTTATTTTTTTTTTCTAGTTGATTCAATGCTGACAAGTGCAAAGGGTTACAGTCCTCTGCCTCCTGCTGGATAGCTTTTTCATTGGCATCTTAGAACTGTCTCCAGGTTGAAGGAATTTAAGGGCTTGCATAGATAATCTTTTCTATAGTACATTTATGGTGACAGATTGAGAGGTCCCTGTTGCTCTGCTGCTACTCCTGGTAATTCAGAATACTAAAGACCTCTGCAACTTCTTTCTTCAGTTGTCTCTTTTCTGAAGAGTCCTTATCTACTTAGCACACTTCCCATGGAAGCCATTCGAAACCTGCAATTATTTTTGTTCTCCTTTTTTTAACATTGTTTGATTCTTTTGGGAATAGTGGGGAGCCAGAACAGTACAGAATAATTAAGATGCGACACTCTCTTAGATTTATAATGTGGTACAGTATTATGTCCTAATATTCAGTTTATTTTTCACTATTAATAACCTTTAAAAATATGTTCTTATAAACCTGTTAGAATCCCAAGATCTTGTTCATCAATAGCAAGAAGGGCTTTATGTATATAAAATTCTACATTTCCCCCACATTTCTATAGCTCTTTGTTGAATTTCATCTACCATTTCAATACCCAGTTGTTGATTCTTGTAGTGCTGCAGTCAGTTCTCTGACTGGCTTAATATCATCATCACACACTGTCACCTTACTTCTCCCTTTCTCTTCCATATCCCTTAGGAGTATGTAGCTCTGTAATGCTCTGCTGACAGGGGCCCTCTGCATTAAAAGTGCATTGTCTATTTCCTTCACCCAGCATTTTGTCCTCCTGAGTTATTCTTTTATTCTTTTATCCCTTAGAGGATCTTCTACTTAAGAGCCTTTCTCAAGGGACCTTAATTTTAAAAAATTAAGCAGAATAATAAGTTCAGAGAGTACCTCCTAGCATGAAATTGGATTTCAAGTGAGAGTTTAAGCACTCATCACTCAAAAACTCTTAACTTCCTCAAATCAGCTATTTTATAAGGTTAATGCAACATTAACATCAATGCAATCTTATTTTTTTCAGCCAATCACAAATATTTTGCTCGTGTTCATATTTAGCCTGGCATTAGCTAAGTAAAACTTATCTTATGCTGTGGTCAAATGTTCTTGTGCTTTAACATGGATCCAATTCTTTTTCTGGGCAAATAAGAAAAGCAATGAAATAAGTTTCAAAGAGAAAGGAAACTGCTATAAACTTACTTCTATAAACTTACTTTGGTTTTTTTGCCCTGCTTCCTTTTACAGTTTCTGTTAGTTAGTTGACATAGGACTGGAGCAGAGTTACATCTTTGTCAAGCAAAGCCATACCATGTGCTACTTTTGTGTTTGGAGGCCTTAGTGATGATGGTTCAGCCAAGGCTCAACAGGGGCTGGAGACGAGTGCTGTCCTTCCTGCAGCATCAGCAGAGCTGTCTGCCTGTGTGCTTCTGATGCTATGAGTGAGTACATGACCATCTTCTGCAGACTTTCTTTGGGGAATTACAACTCCACTACCTCTCACAGAGGCTTGGGAGGATGGCATCCTCCTAGCACCTATAATTGCATCTGTGACCCTATAACACAACTTTATAAAATGCTTTACTATTTTCTGGGGGGCTTCTGAAATAGAAGGTTCAGTTATGGCACTCTTTTCAAATAACTGACAAAATAAAGTGAGAAAAAGATGGAAAGATTGCAAAGATGGTACACCAGGGATAGATAACTGAGAGGAGACCAAAAAAATCTAGAACAAAGTAAGGAAATTGAGATGGAAGGGTGCGAAAGTGAATGCAGGCACTGCAAGACAAACAACATGAATAATTCTGCTGGGGCAGGTTTTTGTATCTCTGCTTATCTTTGCACTATGCCTAATGTGCTGTTGTTCAGGGGAAAACATAATGTTATGTGAAGTGGGATCACTGGGTGATGTAGTCTGTTCAAATCTGAAGCTTTTAAAGTTACACATAAAATATTTTCTGGAAGTTTCTTTTCATTTTTACACACTTACACGGATTATTCCTGTTATTCACAGAATATACCAAGTTGGAGGGGACCTGTAGGGATCATCAAGTCCAACTCCTGGCCCTGCACAGAACCGTCCCCAAGAGTCACACCATGTTCCTGAGAGTATCATCCAAACACTTCTTGAATTCTGTCTGGCTTGGTGCTGACCATTTCCCTGGGGAGCCTGTTCCAGTGCCCAATCAACCTCTGGGTGAAGAACCTTTTTCTAATATCCAACTTAAACCTCCCCTGACACAATTTCAGGCCATTCCTTGGGTTCTGTCACCACAGAGAAGAGATCAGTGCCTCCCCCTCCTCTTCCTCTTAGAAGGAACTTTAGGCTATGTTGGGGTCTCCCCTCAGTCTCCTTTTCTCCAGGCTGAACAGACCAAGTGACCTCAGCCACCCCTCATACAGCTTCCTCTCAAGGCTCTTCACCATCTTCATTGCCCTCCTTTAGACACTGTTAATAGCTTAATATCTGTCTTATATTATGGCACCCAAAACTGCACACAATATTCAAAGTGAGGCCACACCAGTGCAGAGCAGAGAGGGACAATCCTCTCCCTGGACCAGGTTGTTGATGCTGTGCCTGATGCACTTATTGCTTACCAAGATGCTAAAAGAGCTTGAAGAAAACTTATAAATGCTGCCAATTTAGCTACATCACATGGAAATAACTAGCAGAATAGCAAATATCTAGCAATTAAAAATTGGAAACTGTCTATGGTTGCCTTATGGGAATTTATTTTACACCCCAAAGAGATTGTCAGGGTTTGTTTTATTATATTTTTAAGCAAAGGTCTCGCATATCACCCCTTCCTCATTTTTGCTGTCAGTTGTATATGCTGCATAGCAATTTTCAGTTATTTATTCAGCTTCAGCCACAGCATAAACACCTTTACCATCAATGTACAGTAATTGCAGTAGGGTGAGTACAGTTTTACTAAAATGTTCTTAAATGGAGAGATGCTGGCAGTGTTTTACAAAGAAAAGAAACTGTGCTGTATTCACTACAACTTCTTATTGTTGAAGCCCCACCTTTAATATTTTCTGATTGTTTGTGTTTATTTGTAGCATTTTCTTTCAAGATGCTTCAAATCATAGCAGAATTCTGTCCTGCTCTTGGATACATGGAGCATTCCTCCAAGTATCTGGACTTTTTTTGGTATTTGAGACTGATGGATCAGCATATTTCAGTCTTCCTTTCAGAACAGCATCTGTGATCCTAAGATTAATTTTATGGTTAAAACTTTTCTAATGGTTACATCCTTGTGAAAAAAGACCATTTAGTTTGCTCTTTGTCCTACATATCACAGCTATCAAACCATTGTAAAATGCCACTCGGTTGGTCAGGCAGGACTTACCTTTTTTGAAGCCACGCTGGCTGTCCCAAATCACATCCCTGTCCTCCATGTGCCTTAGCAGACCTTCTAGGAGGATCTGTTCCACGATCTTCCCTGGCACAGAGGTGAAGCTGACAGGTCACTTGTTCCTGGGGTCCTCCATTCAAACCCTTTGGAAAGATAGGTACAATGTTTCCCTTTTTCCAGTCACCTGGCACTTCACCTGACTGCTGTGCCTTTTCAAATATCACGGAGAGCTGCTTGGCAACTACATCAGCCAGTTCCTTCAGGACTTTGTGATGCATCTCATTGGGTCCCAGAGACTTATGTACATTCATGTTCCTCAGGTGATCATGAACCTGATCTTTACTTCCAGTGGGAAGGACTTTGCTCTCCCAGTCACCATCTAGTCAATAGGTGTGTGAAGAGAGGTTGCCATTGAAGATGGAAGCCAGTTACTAAATGGAAGGGGAACTGTGGTAACAGGGGACTCAGAGAAGGCAGAGTTACTGAATGTGTTCTTTGCATCAGTCTTCACTGACAAGACCAGCCCTCAGGAATCTCTGACCCAAGAGATCAGGGTAAATCAGTGTTGGAAGAAAGGCTTTCCCTTGGTCTAGGAGTATTGGGTTAGAGAACATCTAGGTAAACTTGACATCTGCAAGTCCATGGACCCTGATGCGATGCATCCACAAGTGCTGAGAGAGCTGGTGGACCATAGCTAGGACCATAGCTAGGAAGCTCATGATCATCTTCAAAAGGTCATGAAAATCAAGAGAGATGTTTGAGGACTGGAAGATGCAAATGTCAGCCCTCGTCTTCATATAGGTCAAGAAGGAGGACCCAGACAACTACTGACCAGTCTGCCTCATCTCAATCACAGGAAAGGTGATGGAGCACCTCATTCTGATCTCATTCTCTTCTCTATCCACATGGATGACAAGGCAGTGACCAGGAGCAGTCAGCATGCATCATTATAGGTGAATCATGCTTGACCAAGCATGCCCAATTGCCTTCTACAATAGATGAGAGAACAGTGGGTATTGTCTACCTTGACTTCAGCAAGGCTTTTGACACTGTCTCTCACAACACCTTCACAGGCAAACTCAGGAAGTGTGGTCTGGATGAGTGGACAGGGAGGTGTATTGAGAACAGGCTGAATGGCAGATCCCAGTGGGCTGTAATAAGTGGCACAGGGTCTAGTTGGAGGCCTGTCACTAGTGGTGTTCCCCAAGGTTCAATACTGGGCCCAGTATTGCTTAACTTATTCACCAGTGACTTGGATGAAGGGGTAAATGCCTCCTCAGCAAGTTCACTGGTGAAACAAAGCTGGGACGAGCAGCTAATACCCCAGAATGCTGTGCAGCCCTTCAGAAGGACCTTGACAGGTTGGAGAGATGGCAGAGATGGACCATCTGAAATTCAACAATGGCAAATGCAGGGTCCTGCACCAGCACAGGCTGGGGACTGACCTGCTGGAAAGCAGCTCTGTGGAGAAGGCCCTGGGGGTCCTAGTATACAACAAGCTGTCCATGAGCCGGCAGTGTACCCCTGTGGGCAAGAAGGACAATGGTGTCCTGGGGTGCATTAGGAAAAGCATTGTCAGCAAAGCTGCCGCTCTACTCAGCCCTATTCAGGCCACATCTGAAGTATTGTGTTCAGTTCTGGGCTCCTCAGCACAAGAGACAGGAAGCTCCTGGAAGGGGTCCAGCAGAGGGTGACAAAGATGATTAGGGAACTGGAGCATCTCTCTTATGATAAAAGAGTGAGAGAGTTGTGCCTGTTCAATCTCGAGAAGTGATGACTGAGAGGGAGGCTCATCCATGTATACAAATGTCTCTGAAGGGAAGGTGTCAAGAGGATGGACCCAGGATTTGCTCGGTGGTGCAAAGTAATAGGACAAGAGGCAATGGGCAGAAACCGATGTACGGGAAGTTCTGCTCAAATATGAGGAAGAACTTCTTTACTGTACTGGTGACTGAGCATGGGAACAGGTTGCCCAAAGGGATTTTGGAACCTCCCTCACCAGAGATATTCAAGAATTGTCTGAACACAATCCTGTGCCGTGTGCTCTAGGATGACTCTGCTTGAGCAGGGAGGTTGGACCAGATGACCCACTGTGGTCCCTTCCAACCTTACCTATTCTGTGATCCTGTGAAAACTGTTGTTGAGTACCTCAGCCTTCTCCTCATCCATTGTAACCAGTTTTCCAACACTCTTTATCAGCATGGGTACATATTTTTTGACCTTCCTTTTCTGGTTAACATACATGTAGATGCCCTTTTTGTTTTTCTTCACTGAGGTCAATTCCAGCTTTGCCTTGGCCTTCCTCAACCCGTCCCTACACAATCAAACTTCATCTCTATACTCTTCCCAGGTTACCTGTCCTCGTTTCCACCACATTTGCCTCTTTGCTAATTTGCATTTGCCTCTTTTCCTATAGTTTGACCAGAACAGCAGTTCCCTACTCACCCATGCCGGTCTCGGCTTCCCTGCCTTGCTGTCTCCCAGTTCTTCTTACAGTTCTAGTCACCTGCTTCAACAATCCAAGTTTCCCACCCCTTTTCTGACTCTGTCCTGCCTTGGCTTCTCTTTGCCTTTCTGTTTCTATTGGTAACTTTTTGCCCATCATTTTGCCTAACTCTCTTTGCACGAGTATCTCTCCACATATGCTGCCAGTGCTGGGTCTTCCTCCACAAAGCCTCTTCTTATCCCTAACAGATGACCCAGATCATTGTCTAGTTTCTACCCCCTTCCCATCTCTCCTTCCTCCTATTTCCCCACTGTATTCCATTATCTTCCACTTCATTTTTCTTCATAGGCTCCTTGATGATCTATTTAAAGTGTAAAATATTAATATGGCAATAATGTGAAAAGTGAGCTTTGAAAATGTAACTAAAAGTATTTTTTAAAATTATATTTCCTATTATTTCTGCGTGTCTTTGAGTTCATAGCCTTTGCAGTATATTTTGTTTGTGGGCTAAAGCTTTTCTTCACATACTGAGTGCTAGAAGTGTGCACGCTTAGAAAATGGAAACAGATGTTCTCATACAATATCTTGGTTCCAGCAGCTGAGGTTTCAGAAAGACTATCAAATGTTTCTAATTCTCACAATAAATTATGTAACTTGGCACTAATATGCTGATAGTACGCTATCAGTAGTGCAGATCAAACAACTCTGAATTATTCTCAGTCTTTAAGGCAGACATACTGAGGTGTGGGTTCCTTTGCATCGTGCATTTAGGTATTGAAAACAGAACAGCATGGTTGTGATGTCTGTATTAAATAATGAGGCAGAACATAGTCCTCTAGAGCAATAGGTTTCCCACTGTGTTGAGTCACTAAGCAAGCTGTCATTGTTGCTGATGTACTCTTATTTTTAGAAATCCTTCAATGAAAGTCAAGCTGAAGCCTACGATGCCATATTTTACATTGCTTAAGTTGTTGTGATGCCAGGTTTCATTATTATTGATGTTAAACACTTAAAGAATATTTCTGGGTTACGCAAAAGGTCTTCACGCATTTCAATGATTTATGAAGCAAATAGGCTTGCTAGATGTCTGTGAAGTGCCACTGATGGATTCAGTGAATACAGCAGTAAGCACCCATTACAGCACCTAGAACACAGTTTCTAACTGGTTTTTGTTCCATTAACAAGTTGTGAAAGAGACTTGATGATGCTTTTAGCTGAGAAATACTTTAGAATGTAATTTTTTTTTAAAGAATAATTCTATCTGAAAAAGCACAGAAAATGACAAACAGCTTCAAGAAGAAAGAAAATGCATTGTGTTATCATTCTGTGAATCCTGGCTGTATCATATGGCACCTTAGGATAGTAATATAATGTCTCAAGATAAATTACTGGAGTCTACTACCCATACACTCCCTAAAGAGGCTTTTGTTTCTATGAGGCTAACTTCAAATGCAGAGAGACTTTTTTGCTGTTATTCCCTGACCCACACTTTTCCTTGCCCCTAGATTACAACATTTATCTTAATTATCTTTAGTGATCTAAAAGTGAGATGTCTAAGTTTCATCTAGAGTTGATAGATAGAGACATGCATTTCCAAAGGGGATTAGTCCCAAGTAAATTAGTGATAGCCAAGAGAAAATTTTTCATTGTCATTTTCATGTTTAAAGCTATGAAAGGGAAGAGATACTACAAGATTCTAACCAGGCTAAATGCTGCTTTTCTTGCCATTTTGGTCTTTATTAGGATGGTTAAAAGTAGGTTACTTCTTACATTGTCTTTCACTCAAATGCAGATATGTTATAGTTAAAGTAGTTATAAGAACTTCAGCATCCACAGAATCTTCAGAAAGTCAAAACATTTGATTGATGAAGCAAGACAAGACAAAGCAATCCCCTCCAACTCAATCTTGCCATAAAACTCTCCAAACATACAAACAAAAATCCAACTATATAAATAAAACAGCAGCCACAAAATCTTTTTCTCCCAGCACAGTTATCAGAAGATCATAGCTTTGTTGGACTTGATTGACTGTGTCCAAGTTCTAGTTGAATACCAGGGTATGTAGTATATACCATACATCACTATATACATATAGATGGGTGTATAAGTATAACCCATTATAAAAATATGTATACAGTTTTTTCTACATATTAAGGAGGGGCAAGAAGATGTTCAAATGTGGAAGAAACCATTGCTTAAACTGCTTTGAGCAAACTTGTATGCCTAATTTGGCATATTTGAAAACTGGAAATATGTAAAATCATAGTTATTTAGTAAGGCAAATTCAAATTAACTGTGCTCTCAAATTTGGAACTCTTTTGTGTAAAAGATGCAAAAAAGCCCATAGTTAAAGAGAAATGGTCTTCGGACAGTGACTGCCAAGTAAGATGTGAATCCAAATACTCTGAATTTTGTTATACTCATGTGTCATACTTTATAGACTATAAACTTGCTTAACCGTGAACTGTTATACTTTATGTTAGAGTATTTAAAAAACATGGAAGATAATAAGATCTGCATAGATTACAAAAAGATTTTTCAAAAAAATAAAAGGTCCTGAGGCCTTCTGATTGTCATCCTATTTCCCGGAAAAATTAAGAGAAAACATGGTCTCTCAGATCAATCCTAAAGTGTGTGCATTTTCTTTCTCCTCTGGAGTTACATGGCAGAGTTAAACTTGGAGCAAACCTATACTGGCATTTAGAAGAATACAGGGTGTGATAAAGTACT
The DNA here is from genome assembly GCF_003945595.2 of Pipra filicauda. Taxonomy (NCBI): domain Eukaryota; kingdom Metazoa; phylum Chordata; class Aves; order Passeriformes; family Pipridae; genus Pipra; species Pipra filicauda. The sequence goes on along the minus strand of NW_024105031.1, from coordinate 2,297,499 downwards.
GAATAAGTGCCATACATTTTCTGAGTATTGAATCCTAAATTAAAGTGGGAGATGTTTTTTCAGTCCCGTAAAGCTTCTTGAGACCTAATTCCCCGTTGCTTGACTATCAGATGAGGCCAAAATCATACAGTTTTAGGAGACAATAATCAGAAAAGTTAATAACCTGATTATTAAGGTGTTGAGCTAAAAGGCAGTGCAATTCATAGGCAGAAGTCAGTTGTTTGAATTAATGCAGTAGTAAGTTGAAGCAGAAGGTCTCCTACCAGAGGTTGCTTGCTCTTTGGCAACACTTTTTTCCGTTACTTTACAATTTTTCACATTTTTGTGGCCAAGGGGCAGAAATAGAAAAGAGAGCAGAAGAAATGTCTTTAGTTCTGTTTTTGAACTGAGTGCTATTCATATAAAGGTATTGACGCATTGCAAGAATGAAAACAAGAGAAGAATGAGTGCAGGGCTGAGGGTTGGACTCGATGATCCTTGCAGGTCCCTTCCAACTCAGCACATTCTGTGATTCTGGGTGATTCTGTGAATGGCAACCATTCAGATGTCAAAAAAGAAAATTCAAAAAATTTTAAATTAGTATATTGACAACAAGAATTTAAAGACTGTAGTTTCATAAATAAAAATTGAAACCATTTGAAACAATATTCTGAATAGATGGCAATAGTGATGCATATAACTGTGACTAATGCTGGTCAAAATTCTTCCCACCCATGAATTGATTGATAAAAGTTGATAAAATAATGCTGTCCAGTTTTTCAATGAAAACTTAGGAGGTCATGAAAAAAAATCTCAAAGCCAATCAAGTAGTGAAAAAATTGAGTTGTAAACCTAATATTTCTGAACCCTACTCTGGGTTTCTTTATCAAGTTTTCTTTTGCATGTACAGTTCAGTCACGTTAGGTCTTACAAACTGCAAGTTATCTCTAACTTTGGTCAATGACTAGTCACAGTATTGTAAAACACCATTAGAGGTGATGAGATACACAAAGTCCTAACTGTGAAGCTGTCTTATTCTCCTTTCTCATTTCAGTACATGTAGCTGTGCATATATATATATATATGTGTGTATATATATATATATGCACAGTAGTGGGTCCTTGTTTGTAATTCCTGCCTTTCATAACTCCTGATAATTTTGTCCTTTTTAACTTCATGTATAAAAATTCACAAGAAGTTCAGGTGATCACCTGTCTCTCTCTCCCTTTCTCTCTTGAAAGCTTGCCAAAATCCAACCAGCACCTAGGCTATTAGTGCATTATTCTGTATTTCTCTACCCCCATGCCAATTTTAAAATCCTTTTCATTTGTACCTTTTATAACTAATGGATGATACTTTGGGAAAAATTACAGTGACATTTGCAAAATGATGCTGCTTTAAAAGACAGTGTTATTCGTCAATTGAACTTAGTGCAAAAATAAGCAATATATTTACAGGGAAAAAAAAAAGAAGGCTAATGTATGCTCAGATTAACTTCATCAGAGGCACAAAATGACATAAGGTGATGCTTTTTTTTCCTTTCAGGGAGGCAGAACTTTTACCAGGTTTCAACCTGGACTCAGGCTGCTGGTGCTGAAAGATCATTCATCAAGCCATCATGACTGAGAAAAACACTTGGCAGTTCATTGACTTGAGTGGGTTGTTACATCCTGATGACTTTAATGAAACTTGGTCACCTGTTTACAGCTTGTGCATGAAACCTTTTCTGAACCAGGATCTTAAGATTGCATTGAAAGGCTCTTTGTAGTTAGTAAGTCCAAACGAGATATACTGGTAGGAAGGTAATTGTGTCTTCCAGTAGAAGTTTGCTGTTGCCTTTAATTCGTGCCTTTTTCCTCCTGTCATTCACTGGTACAAAAAATGTATTTGTGGTGGACACGCATTTAAAGGTACACATTTGGCAATTCTGACTTTAAATAGCTGTGAAGAGACATTTGCAAATTGTGATTAAACCAATAAAGAAAAACTGATTGAACTTTGATTAAAGTTTCTTCAAAAGCTACTAATCTATGGAAACATTCTTCTAGGTTGCATTGTATTTCTCCCTCACCAGATCTGTCATTGAATTCAAAGGAAACCTGCAATGCAGCTGGATTTGGTATTGGCAAAGTTGCTACATAGTGGCATGAAGCGAGAGAAAGGGGCTGCATATTCTGCAACCTTGTCTTGTAGTGCAGGACCTTGCACCATTCATAGTGCAAGTCAGTAGCAATTTAGAAATTAATTTTCTAAACCTTTCACCAACCATTCTAATATATTTGGGTTTTTCAAGTAGTTATTAAGGCACTGAACATGAAGATGGCAAACTTTGTAAAAATTTATAGCTGGCTTTCCTCAATGGTCTGTGATAAGGTAAATGTGCAGATTTATGCCATTCCTATGAAAAAGTCCAATAGAAAATGTTTTGTTTAAATTCAGAAGCAGCAGCAGAAAGATTTGGGGGTTGAAAGATTAGGTAATGAATAAGAGAAATAGATGCAGATGAAATATGACTTCCTATGCATGGTGTATTTCAGGGAATCATTAATTCACCTGAATATGACCATGAGTTATGTTCACAGTATTGCACTAGAATGTCTCAAAAAGGGTATTTAGATATACTTGTGAAGTTAAATATGGTAAGACCATAAAATATTGACTATTTAGCACACATAATGCAATACACTATCCAGACCTTATTTTCCATGAGGAAAAGAATGCAGTAATTAATCTTTCTGTGGCTTAGCTTTATTTCTGTTTATGTATTTTTAGGGCAGGAACATAAAAATATTTTCATTTAGGGATAATTCATAGCCATAACTGAATTATGAATGCTTAGTTTGTACAAATGCCTTTTATCACCACGTTTAAAAGAGGTCATGTTTTCCTCTTTCTTTCTGACAATAACAAACAGAGACTGGTAGTAAAGCAGCACTTGGATTATAAAATGTAGTGACTAATTCTAGAATTCTGACCTTCTGAATTTCACTTACTTTTCACCAATGCTTATGTCATTAGGAATTAATTAGGTAGTCAGTGAGGTGAATCTTCAAATCAAAGCTTGCACTCTGGATTTTTTAATATTTTCTTTTACTCATAGAATCACAGAGGCAGTTAATGGTTATTTTGTTAGTTTGCTGAGGGTTTGTTGTCATAAAAAGTAGTTTTCTTACTGCAATCTCTTCCATAGTTTATATACTTCTAGGAAGAAATATTCTATTAAGTCAAAAATTACTGTACCAGACCTGAACATAATTCCATTATCTCGCTCTGCAAATGCAAAAGGACAACATGCGTAGTCCAGCACCAACAGAGATGAACTGAATTCTGCACACATATATTCCAGATAGTCTAGGGAGGAGTGTTCCAGAGAATTGGCACACCTAGGAATGAAAGTATGTACCAAATGTGGGGGGGTTTTTTATGTTGAAGCACTCACATTTAATAGCACAGTGTATTCTGATATGGAGTGGATATATCTGTGATAATTCACATAATGTACAAGCGTGTGGCTAGAAAATGTTACATATCTTAGTGCTTGATGTTTTGGGTAGAATTTCAGATGTATTGAACTTATTTATTTACACAGATCACATTGACTTGGAAGCTGAAGATCCAGAATAATTCTCAGGATCTCTTTCTCTGTGGAGCAGTTGCACCTTCTGAGGCCTTAGCTTTCCTGAACAGGCAGGCTCAGACTGGTTTACAGAAACAAGGCTGAAGCAGAGCTAAGCTGTCCAGGTCTATTCCACCCCATCCCAGGGATCCATACCTTCATGGACTTCAACAATGTGACTGCTTCCTGAGTCACATCTATGCCTATGCAGCAGTGTTTCTCAAACACTGCCAAGGGCAGTGTAGTGATACCTCATTTTGAAATACAGAAATAGGAATTGGGGTAGACAGGACCATTAAGAAGTCTGACAATATATAATTCTTGGCAGACATATGTCTAACCTCTTCCTAAAGTCTTGCAGTGGTAGAGGCTCCAGCAGTCTCCATAGCCCTTTATTTCAGCCTTGAGCCGTTTATAACATTATAGAGTTTTTCATAATATCTGGTTTAAGTCCTCCTTGTTTCATTTTAATCCTATTATTTTACATCATGTACACCTTATTTTTTTCCTGTTTGCACTAGCCTTTTATACCTGAAGATTTGTATTATGGCTCGCATCTTCTTATTTTCTTCCACAAATAAATGTTCTCAGTTCTTGCAGTCTCTCTTAATAGAATAAGTTTCCAAATCTTGCATCACTGTTATAGTTGTCCCACAGTCTTGTATTTCCCCAATATTTCTTGAACTATGCACTGCAAAACTGATATCTCACTGTTACCAGTGCTGACTTCTATTTGCACTGTTAACAGGCATCAGTAGAGCAGAAGGACTGCATCAAGGCACTTGTGTTGATATGTAGAAACCTGTTTCCATTTATACATACCAGTATATTTCTTGACTTTTTCACAATAGCACTTGCATTTTTGTCTTGCATTTACCTCGTGATGTGCTACAACCTATGAACCCTTTTCTGAAAAGCTGCTATCAGCTGTCTCTTCTCCCTCTTCTGGGTGCAGATCATTATCTTCTTCTGTGTCTTTGTCTCAATTTCTTTCACGAAATTTCTCCAGTTTCTAAATAAATTTTTGAATTCCAGCGCTGTCTTTTAATGTTCTTACTACAGCCGCAAGGTTTGTGTGAGCAGCAGGTCACAAAAGTATTTAAGTTCCAAAATATTACTGGAATTATGAAGTCATATTGGGTTCAGAACAGCTCCCTGTGAGGCTCCACTCTTCCACTATGGGAATACAGCAGGTTATGATTCTCTTGAGTGAGGTTTTTTGAACAGTTTTGTAATCACTTTACAGTAATTTTGCAGTGTCTTTGCTGAGTTTGCCTATGAGGAAGCCCTATTAAAATTTGTCGAATACTTATTAAAATCAATACACAGAGCACTGACTACTTTTCCCCATCCACATGCACTGTTTTCCTTTCACAGAAGGAAATTAGTCTGACATGATTTATTCTTAATAACTCTATTCTAGCTGTTAGTTATTTCCTTTTTATCTTCCAGATAGTTTGGTTGATTATTAATTCTGAAGTTTTCTGCAGTTAAATTAACTTACCTGTACTTTCTTGTCTTCTCTCTTCATGGACAGTGTTGTGGGACTACATCATGAGGAGTAAGATATATATGGATGCTGCTATTATGGGTGGAACTACAGCTGGATAAGCCATCCAGACCTGACAGATGTTGGCATTGCTGCCTTCAGCCCCTCAGCGAAGATTCAAGACATTGCAGCTGCATCAGCTAACTCATGTCCCACCAATACACTCCTGTGGTATTCAAAGGATCTGTATTCCACAGGGGAGACACTTCAGAAATATTACTCTACAGTTGAAGGGAAAGATCCAGATTTTGGAGGTTTATTTCTTTTATATCCTGGGCATAGTGGACAGCAGTGTGTTGGAGGGGGTGCAGGACAAGAACCTAACTTTAAGTAGCAGAGAAAAAGCTTTTAAGGACTTCTTATTCTCCATGTCTTGAAAAGAGCCAGAAGTGACTTGTTTTAAGGGAAGTAAAACATCAGAATAAAGCATAAAATTAAAAAAAAATATTTATGGGCAGTTCAAAAATCTAGCTATTTCAATGATACCTTTGCCCTCACACCACTGAAAGTCCGAAGGGACTTAGGGAAGGTGTACTCCTGCTGTGTTTTGTGAGCAGGTTTGAAAGAGAGGATGAATAAGAGCAATTTCCTCTCTCCCCTGCTCTCATCTCCTTTCTTTCTCTCCCTTCTACTGGGCAAACACTACTGACAGTTGTGGAAGCTTTTAAACTTTCTTGGGCCAGCTCCAGTTGTGACCTGCTGTAGATTTGCAGTGGCACATTCCACTGACCATTCATGTGTAACCTGAAAGCTGAGAGCTGTTTCACCATTCCCAGCTGGGATTTCAGAGTTCTGCACTGGAAGCTCTCTATTGGCTTCTTACACCACTCACCACGTATTGGAACAGTGCAGTTCCTACTCACAAATTGGGCAGGCCATCTGACTAGGGCACAGATACCAGGTGGGGATGAGTAGCTTGCCTATTACTGCAAAGACTGTTGTATTTGCTTCAGGAAAAAATCATCTGTTAGCTCTTTTTGCCCAGTAGTATCACTCACTGCAGTTCCTACTCCTTATTGTAACCATAGGAAACACTTGGGAAAAAGGTAAACTGAAAAGAGCTGGAAGCTGTGAACAGCTATGGCTGACAAACTTCTTCTAGTGTGACAGTTACAGGATTATTTGGGGTGTCATCAGATGCTTGTAATAATAATGCCAGAGAAACAGGTTTCTGTGAATTGGTGACAGTCCTCTGTCATTCTGTACATTTTGTACCACCAAGAAAAGATCAAAGTTTCCAAAGCATGAGGACCTAATTCACCATGGCTTCCAATTCAACCCGACCTACCTAGAGCTGATGCCACTGACAAAAATACGAGCTGTGTCACTGCCTAGAAATGCCTTTAAAATTGTGCCTTAGCATACCTATTGTGATATTAGCAGGTATCTTTAGACAACTTTTGAAATCATTCTTGGGTGGGTCAGTATCAGTAGGACATCATCTGCATGAGACATCTGCCCTGTGTGGGCCCGAGGTAAGATGTTATGGTATTCCCTATGCTGCCCTGGTGTTAATTCTTGCTCCAATCTAATAATTCCCAGAGATGCTGTGCAAATGCTCATCTGTTTCTGTAGTTCTAGCATTTTTCTGAATAGCAATTTAAATGATTTAGGCTTGGGAAGCATACCTAACTCATCCACGTACAGGAAAGCACATGCGGATGCTTTGAAAGAAAGTAATTTTGCATGCATTCCTGTTTCTGTTTTTCTCTTCCTTTGTTGCTTGCTTCTTTATGGCTTGCTGGAAAGCTATTCAGTGGAGACTCACCAACTCTGAAACTCACTGATTGGATTTGAAGAGTATAAAGGGGAAGGATGTAACACTGATAAAAAGTAGGGCAAAAGAGTAACACCAATAGTAGTTTGTAAGCAGGAAAGTCAGGAAGGTGCAGCAGGAGCCATGCGCATTCTCTTGTTCCAAGGTGATAATGCAGCCAGTAAAGATAAACATTTGGGTTGAGGAAAGAATATTTCTTCTGATTCCTGCTGCCAGGTGGAAAAAAGAGCAAAACTGTGAGTTACGCTGTCAACACCAGGTCACCAACAGCCAATGGTGTTATTTAGTCTGCAGTTATGGTTATGTATGTTCATAGAAAAAGAGCAGGAGGAGCAAAAAGAAAAGATAGAGATGACAAGGAGATACCAGAAGTAGGAAGAAGATGACAACAGCTATTTAAGATAGGGATGGTTAACAAACGCCATGAGGACTGGGAACGCGTGAAGTGGGACATTTAAGTGGAGCATGGGGAATGGAAAGCATTTCATCTGGCCAGTGAAGACTGGTTGGCAGGTCAGCCCACCTGAAGATATTCCTCTGTGTGTGTGTGTTGTGAAGAGAGTGGAGGTGCAGGCTCAGGTTGGGTCTCTCAATGCTTATCAGGTCCCCGGATTATTAATTGCATACAAATGTGGCCTCTGAGAAAATGTGTTTGCCAATTAATCTCTAAGTTCTAATTTCAGTGTTTTGACATTTAAATTACCAGAAAACATGGTGATCTGGTTCTTCAATTCTAGCGAACACTCATTGACTCCATTTGTATTCACCATGAGTCTATGGAACCAAAGTCAATCCTGGGGCCATTTCATGGACCTCAGGAGTTTTGTCACTTTTTTTTTTTTAAATGGGCAATATGTTGATAATCTTCTCAACTTAATACCCAACCCCTGATTCTGCAGCTAATTCACATGCAGAGATGACTAACACTGTGGATAATGGACATCAGGTGTGTTCTAAGCACTGTGAAGCAAAAAGTAAAGATTGTACAGGATTTTCTTTTCTTAGTAAGCAAGATTTTTTCAGTAATCATCTAAACAGAGGTGCTATTCATTTCCCACCTCTGCAGAAAAGTGTTAACATAGTAATGCTTTGTGATCATGTGTTAGTTATTAGGTTCATAATAAGTATAATACTGTCTTAGTTGTAATGTCCATTAATACAGCAGAAAAATACAGTATGTTAATGTGTGTTCCTTCAAGATTAGCTAGAGAAAGTGAAAATGCATTTCTGTGCTAATACAGATCTATTAAACCCGTAACATTTGTGCATGGAAAAGGAATCATTTTAACAGGTTTGTTCCATTAATGGCTATTTGTTTAAGAGGGCTTCTTAGTATCATACATTTTCTGACAGCACACTCAGAATTTTTTTTCCTGTGGACACGTCTGTTTCTTTGACAGGTTGTGTTACTGTAAGTCACAGGGTTTTTCACATTATCTTGAGGATTTTCTTACAAATTATACATGCAGAGTGCTTTGAATATGTATTGGAATTTTACACTGAATACAAACTTGCTGGTATACCTCAATAGTTCAGTACAGGTCATGGTCCAGATTTCCTTTCCATTCCTAAAACTTACATTCCCTCAACAGAGGACAAAATATCACAGCTATTGCTTCTCCTTCACCCTATTTTTCTCTCAACAGCTTGCCCCCAAATCACAAAGAGCTTCATCTCACTCTCTTTTTTTGGACTGGGTATTGAAGCAGAAACTGTTTTGAGCTTTCTCTTTCCAGCTTGATCCATTTTTGTGCTGCTCTGACTACTCCCTATAGAAGAGCTGCTTTCTGGTACTGCAGCCCTGGATGGACATTTGAGCTGAAACAGTGCACACTGCCACAGAAAAGGTATTTTTTTGGAGAAAGAGGGTGCAAGCCCATTCAATTCCCTGCACTTCCCTTGATGCAACAGAGGAGGATTTACAGCACTGAGGGAGCAGAGGAGGTGGTTAAGCTGCCAGAGAAGTAAGACCAGTTCCTGTCTCTTCAGTCTCTTAAAGCATTGAGAAAAGAGAAGAGAGCCGACGTTGATGTCTTTTAGGAATCACATATGGTTCCCACTGATGAAGCTCTTCGGGATCTTTTTTTGATCCCTGTCAGTATGAACCATAGAGTCTGTGATGTTTACAGTTATTTGCTCTTGGAAACTGCGCATGTGAGAAGTTCACACACTTTGCCATATCCTGTAGTAAGTCCATATCAGTTCTTTCCAAAAGATTGATTCCTGCTTACTGCGGCACAGTTCATCAAAACCTTAATACAGAGGTGAATGAATGGTAGTCTCTTTTTCATCCAAACAATTGTAAGCCTGCATTTGGCTAGCAGTTATGCTTGTTGGATGAAGCATGACTGTTCAGTATTCAGTTTGTTTGCTATTGCCAGCAAACAATACGCTGGCAAGTGTTTACACTTTCCTTCTCGTGCTATACAAAACTAAGCACGGGTAATGGGTGTCCAGAGTATTTATGCTAATTCCTGTATAGATCTAGATGTAAAAGTTTAAAAGGAGAGCAAGTCATTTTAGGTCATGCTGTTTTCATGTGTCACCTTCTCTGCACTGGTTAGATTTTGCCTAACATTGTTTAAAGTTACTGAAGAACATTTGCAGCTGACTTCTTCCCTTTACATCTCCCTCTTTTATTTTCCAATTTAGATTTATCTATCTCACTGGTGACGTTAAAGGGAAATAACCAGGTAGGCATAATTTTCCCACACAGAAAAGTAGTGAAGAGCCTGAGAATGCAACGGGATTTGGCTTCTGAGCACATTCCTTAGTTCCTTTGTAAGCCTCTGTCTATATTAATGTATTGCTGCACTTTGCAGAATAATATACTCACACGGGCTTCATAGTCAGCTTTCCCTCTTCATTCTGAGGACCAACATGTTAGTTTTTCAACAGCTGTAATCAGGAAAATAAGAGCTTTAGAGTTTGCTTCAAACCCTGTATCTCTTAGGCAATCTGCTGCTAGAAAGCTACTCTCAGAGTTAGCATGAAACTATTCTAATTCTGTATTAATTGCTGTAATTAGTTTTTTTGCGTCATGATCAGATCAAGGAAGCCTAGAGAGAGGAAAAAAAGAACCCTCTTTATCCACAACTCTCCTAAAATGAGGCTCAGTATTGCCATCAAAGGCAATGCAAGTCAGACCTTCCCAGCTGGCAAAAGCCCTCTTCTTCAGAGATGTCAGGGGCAGCTTGGTTCCAGTTGAGCTGGAGTCATTCTCAGCATGCTGTCCTACGTTTAGGCTTTTTGATTAATTTTGTCCCTTTGAGGTCGTTTTGGTTTCCCTGGTTTGCTTAGATCTCTCAGTTTTGGAGGTTTATTTGATCTTTGCTACTTACAGGCAGACTCACAATTTCCTTACATGATCCCATATATGCACAAGATACTTGTGAAGAATGATACCCCCTCAGGTTTCTCCTGACCAGTTTTGAGTGGGAAAATGACTGTTCACAAAAGCACCTGGTTGCAATCTGGGGGAAGTTCCCAGTCTGAGTCTTAGGCTTATATCATTCCCTGTGATGCAGGATGAGCATTCATTTATAGTGCTCTTTCCCTTTACACAGCTGTTGTTTGCTATTTCCCTGTTATTAAATACTTGCACAAGGAAAGAAATATAAAAATGCTGATACTTGCCATTAACTATTTTTGATGCAACAACTAAGTCTGCCAACTGCATGAAGTGAATGCATTTTGTTAAGCACATCAAAAATACATTTGTAAGAAAAGGCTCATTGGGTCAGATAAGAAGCAGAGTACAGTGGTAGCAAAGTACCTTGGTTTCCCATCCATTAAATGTGTTTTTCTTTCTTTGGTCCTTTGTGTGTTTGAATTATTTAGACTGTAAACTTTTTATAATGGGAACTGCCTCTTAATCACAACTTGTTTGTACAATGGCCGCCCATCAGCCAACCATCAACAGAGAATTCCTTCCCACCTACTCATTTCTCTTGTAGCTCACCCCTTTCTTAGCTGGTATGCTCACCTGAATGTGGCATCTTCTACATGGCAGCCTTTCTGCATCCTGTTCCTTTCCATTCTTTCTCTCTCCTCCTACACTACCTTCTCCAGATGGTACATCTATAGGAAAACGAACAGATTTAGAAATGGTTGGTTTTCTTTCAGTGGGAATTAAGCTGCATTAGCTCCTCGCCAATGCTTTAATTTGGGAGCAGGCTAATCTGCTAGACCTGGGCAAGAAACCATGTTTCTATTCAACAAGAGCTTTGAAAATGTAAACATTTTCTTTATTTGGATGAAATGTTAACATCTCAGGAATGTTTGCAAAGTCCAAATCCAAGGAACCGTGAGCTGTGGAGGGCAGGCTGGACTTACACTGTCAAAACCCCCATGCTTTTTAGAGTGCCAGAATGCTTCTGCCTCCTAGATTCACTTTTTTTTTTTTTTAATAAAATGAAACAAATTCAGTTTCTACCCCCCAGATTGCCTTGATGGTTTTTTTGTAAAGTAAAACACATTCGTTGGAAACAGCTTGAAGAAGCAAGGTGAATTTGACTGAGCATCCAGATTTTGACTGAGCATGTCCAGATCATCCAGATCCTCTTATGCTTTTATTTTTAATTTATTTTATTTTATTTTATTTATTATGTTTGTTAGGACTATTCCTTTATGTTCAGGAAAGCTGAGGTGTGAGATGAAGGAGGGAAATGCAATGGTGTACTGCTCACTATTCCATTCACCTTGTCTCATAAAATCCCAGGTTTTCTCTCTGATTTCAGGAAGAAAGGGAAGATTGGGCAGTATGGCTCCAAAAAGGTTTAATTTCCCATTAAGCTACAGGTTTCCCAGGTGCACAAAAGAATTAATATTATTGATGGTGCAGTTGACAGAGCAGAAAATGAAACTTGAAGGACTGTAGTGTGCTTTTTTCAGCAGGTCTGAAAGGAGTGCCATTCTCAAAAATCTCAAATTTTCCTTTTCTCAAGTAAGTGACCATCTTTCACAGCAGGTGCTACTTCCCTCTGGCCAATTTCCTCTGGCCCTTCTCACCAGAATGGTATCAATACCTAGTGTTAATTGTTCTTAAATATATTTTTAATTTTTTCTCTACATATCTATACATGTCATGGACCTCTATGGGAAATTTACTTTAGCGAGGACTATGGGATTGGGCTATTAAATATTAATAAGCAATAAATTTCAGATCACCCAAATTATAGAAATACCATTCCCAGTCATGTGACCATCCCTTCTCTCTTGCTCTGCTTTTTTGGAAGTTGAGGAATATGATCTTTAGCATGTTAATTTGTGATGATACCATCAGTCATTCTTTGAACACTGAATTTTATTACTTAGGTTTCCAGATTAGAAGAGCTCAGTTTGTCTGTTGGGTTTTCCATACCACAGGATTTGTGATGTAGTAGGAATCCATTAGAATTATTTTACCACCTAGTACAATATATGTAGGAGATATAGCTCCTAAGAATGAGTTTCACAGCTCATTCATGCATGGAGATGTTATGAAACTCAAACATGTTTCTAATTCTAAGAAATTATACAAATAAGTTTTCAAGAAGATTGTTTTATGAATACATGTGCTATACTCAGTCTTTTTAAAGAGTAGAAAATCATATAAATGACAGTTCCAGAAACTGTAGATTTATGACTTTTTTTAACTTTCCGATTATGTTGGCAGTGACAAAAAAAAATAAAATTTTGTAATTTTGTGGAGAGAATAATGTACTTTTTTATTAAAATAGAAATGACACACTGCTGCATATCTAACTTGATTTAGTGTTTTTATTAGTTATAGAACTGTTTTAATACCTCACTAACTATTGCTTTCTCCCTTAAGATTTTCATTGTTCTCATACCCTAGAAACAAATTGATAATTCTGAAAAAAATAAAGTATTTCTTGGTTGTTTGCTAACAGCAAAATAGCAATCAGTCACCACAGGGTTACTACAATGGGCATCATTATATCTGGATCCTTATCAATTTCACTATATGGGTAAGTATTATTGCTGCATACCGGAACTCCTTTGGTGTTATTGCTTAATTTTAATTGTGATTGTAAAATGTGAAAAATGTGGATATTTAAACCACAATTAAACACCTGCTATACTTGTTGTGCATTGGCATTTAAAGATATATTGAGTATTTAAAATCTGCTGAATCAGATATTACATTGAGAAGGGAAATAAAAAATAAAAAAACAGGGATTGGTTTGAAAGCAAATGTTTGCTTAAGGAAACAGTTGCCGGGAAATTTAATTTAGCCCAATACGTGATGCAGCATCTGAACCTTAAAACATTTTGAAGAGTAAATTTTGATATCGTGCTGTTTCTCATGCAGCTTCAGAGAAGCTGCCAGCCCCTTGCAGCTTCCAAGAATCCCACTGTCCTGTGTATGTCCCTCTGACATCCTGCAAATGGAAACTCCTGCGCTGGAAAACACCTGCCCAGCATTAACAAGATGTAAATGGCAGAAACAACAGAATGTCAAGTTGCAGAGACACAAAGAAATGAAGGTTTTGTAGAAAGAGCCACTGCTGACTACTCTCAAATTCTTAATTTCATTCAAGAGTGAAAACATTTCTAAATTGCTTCTGATTCTGTGGTGAGGAGCCCAGAAAAACACATGATATTTGTTAGGCATGTGAGTAATCTGAATGAGTTAGAGCTCAGCACATGTTGATGTGCTTTGCTGCCTTGGATCTGTTAGTGGCGTAGGGTGGTTTAAATCTAGCAGACATAAAGAGAGGCAGCAGCTCTCAGTACAATTAAATCTGCAAGCAGCCTGTGCTGCACAGCCTGTCTTATGCACCTTTCCACATCTTCTTTCTTCCCCTTCCATGAGTATAGGTTGGAAAAATTGTTTGGTCTGAAAAATGACAGATTTATTCTCTCGGTAAAGCCTGTTTTACTAATATTTGATGGAAAGTGTTTACAAGCATTCAAAAATTAACAGTATTTTAAATGTTAATTTTTGTCTATTGCTGTTTCATGTTTATTTAGCCACTTTTCACTCAGAAAAAAAATCATGATATCAACCTTTTCATCTTTGCACATATGGTAGAAAGGGTTTTCTGTGCCTTCAACTAGTTCTTGCCCATTTCAGAAGATTACTGGGGCAATCTTTCTCTTCATGATTTATGATCTAGTCAGGTAAGGACTTAGAACCAAATGCCTCCCCTGTGCCAAACCAGCAGCTCTAGGAGAAAAACTGTTCCTCTGTTTAGGAAAGATAACACCAGTACTTTTCTTCTACTGTAGAAGAAATCTTGGTGTTTGTTAGTGGTCTGCTAGTAGGCATCCTTGGTTTTCAGGGGTTTTGCATTGATTTAAGTTTGTGTTTCCTGCAATCTAGGCTCCTGGGAGGATTCCCTGGCTTCTTGCCTCTGTACTTCTATTGAGTTTGCATTGAACTTTGAAACTGATTCAACATGATCTGCTGTCAGCCTCCTACTATACACTGGGTGATCAAAATACCTCTCTTCCCCTTCCTGGGAGAGTAGGGTTCCCAAGGGCACTTCATGGTCCTTATCTTTTCCTGCTTGCTAGCTTGAAACCAGTGATATCTGACTTATAATTGTGGAAAAGCCAACGCTGTTTTGATAACTAATGCGTGTAATAAATTGGCAAGTTCTGTATTTCAATTTTTTCACCAAATTACTACCTCAGTTTGGAAGTAGAGTACCCCCATAACTCCTTTCTGCAGAGGCCAAACAGCTCCTCAAATGCTTTACCACAAATAAATCATTTAAGTATCTTCTTCTTGTCTTATAGCATGTTTTGGATACTAGCACACTTTCCTGTCAATCTTCAGTAATGGCTTGTGTCAGGTGGAACCTCCTGGGAAAGAAATGAGTTTATCTTGAAAAGTTTATAAGAGCATCTCCTATATCTCCAATGTGTGTCATAGAGAGGGATTATTAAATATAGAACAAATAACAGACGACTCTATTACTGGGCTTTAATTCCATTGAGGGGTTCCATTTTTCAAAAGTGGATTCAGTGCTCATGAAAGCTGTCAGGTTGAGGTCGTTGGAAGCCAAAATGGTGTTTTAACCCACAGATCAGGTGTGACATTGGCAAGAAGTGTGCCGGCACTCCAATGCTGTCCTGCCCTGCAGCACATGGGTTTGTGCTTTAACCAGTCCATACAAAGGAAATGGAAGGACAGGTTCAGGAGGTGCAATGAAGTTTAGTGCAGCTAATCCAAAGTGAGCTCTGAGAAGGCTGGTACCTCCACATGCATCGGTGGTGTGTACAGAGGCATTAGCCAGGGTCCCAAAACATGGTGAGCCTCCCTGGAGCGGTGCTGATGTTTGTGCACAACCTCTCAGCATTGGGCAGGCACTGCACTGCAGGGGGAATAAACCCAGGGCAGTGAAGTCTCTAAACCCCACAGGCAAAATGCTCTGACTCACAGGACTTATCTCTGTGATAGGTTAACCCATAGGGAGTCTCACATCCCTCAGGCTCAGCAGGGCGTGTGGCATATTGAGGCTTACATTTTAAGCCTACACCTTTATAGCACAAGGCCTATCAATTAATTTACCTACTCTTGTGTCAACTTTGGCAGCTTTATAAATTGGAAAAAGAGATTCATGATCTAAATCCAGCCTCTCACTCTGCGATGCATTGATGCCTGTAATTCCTCATAGAAAATATCTTTCCTGAAGTCTGCAATGTGTTATAATCTCTAATTATGAATATGTTACAGAATTTGTTCATCTCAAGATGCACTTGTGCATCTGTTATTTATGCACTATACATTAAACTTTACATATAGCTTTAGAAATATTTCTGCAGATGTGCACTTGTGCTTAAAAGACCATAGAAAAGGATATGTTAAGCTATGTGACGACGTCCTTGGGTATGGATTATAAAGCGCTGGTAAGAGCACCATCTTTTCCCCACAGCAGAGTTGTAACTACAGGTAGACAACCTCTGCTGAAATTATGGGGCAGAAGAGCATCTCAGAGACACAGCTACAGGTGATGTTGCAGTCTACCTTCACCTGCACCCGTCTGTCTGTCTGTCTCACAGGTAGTTTGTGGGCTGGGTGTTTCTGCTGTTGGGCACTGTGGGGCTGGCAGGTGTTCCTGTCTACCCTGGAGCCCAGGAACAGACAGTGTTTATTGTCTGGGTCTTCATGGCAGACAAGCCTGGTATCAAGGGCATCCTCAGGCCACCCTTTGAAGATGATATAGCAAGAAACCAGTGTGTTTGTGAGGGCAAGGAAGTCTGGCACTGAGCAAGAGAGACCATAAACTTATTAGAGAGTCTGAACTTTATGTTTAAATAGCACATAATGCAGTGGGGACTGGTCCTTGCCTGGCACTTTTAATTGCTGCTGTAATAATAATACAAAAAACAGAGCCACTGTTCTGTACACAGCCATATAAAAAATGATAAATTGTTATTCTTCTTGTTTTCCTATTGTAAAATAATGCTGTCAGTATGGAATTTATTTAACTGGAAGATAAGTCCTCAAATGATTACTTTAGAATCTGAAGGGGAAAAAAAATACAATTCAGCACTAGCCACTACAAGAAAATTAGAATTAAAGATAATGTAACTTAAACAAACAAACAAACAAACAAACAAATATCAGAGGGCCAATAAATGCATGATGTACAAAAATACACTTATCTTTGAGCACACCCCAAGGTCTCCTCTGGGCCCTGGTTCCAGTCAGTCCCAGAAGGACATAAATGCCACCTGAAAGCTGTGACTGCTTCAGGACCTAACACCTTTTTAATAGTACTTTGCTGAAATGGAAGCATTATCCAATAGGTTTTGATAGGGGAGATGCTACCAGATTTTTTTGTATGTTAACCTTCCTTGTGCAAGCTAACTAAAGATGCACATGGTTCACAGAGATGAACCCTGCAAGACTGTGTCTTTGGAAGGTACTGAGGTTCCTTCATTCTGACTGCAAGTTAATGAGGACGCTGTGCCAGAAAGGAATAAAAATCTGTTGTGTTGTTTTGGGTTTGGTTTTTTTTCCTCTCCATGCGTGGACTTCTGTACTTTACAAACAAAAGCTTTTTCTCCATGGAGAGAAGACACCAACATATCTATACAGTGTGCCCCAGCATCACCTCAAACAGATATTTTCTTGTTAATCTGGAAAATAGCAGTGTACTACAACTTCAGTGCTCTATGTTTTCTTTTCACTGTACAACACTGTTTTGCTTTTCATATTGTTTATGCTATGCTTGGTAATAGAAGTACCTGAAATATTTGACAATTGAAAGAAAAAAGTATTCATTGCTTTGCCTTGAAACACCATATCTTTATGGAATCATAGAAGCTGGAGATTGTAAAGGCCTTTTGGGTCATTGGAGCCACCCATGTACTGATGCTGGATTGACACTCTTTTCTTTTCCTGTGAAAGCTGCTTGTGATATGGTGGTGCAAGGAAATTTGCACTTTAATAGAACACATTTTCATAAAGGCTCAACCTGATTTTGTCTCTGTTTATGGTCCAGATATATACAGTGCTATACAGGCCATATGAAATTACAGCAAGAAGTTGTGAATGATGTAGGAAATGAAAAATTTGTCACAAAGAGCTAGGATGCAGCAAGCTGTGTTGCACTCTACCTTTTGATATTAAACTCAGATATAGCCAGGCAAGGAAACTGGACTGAAAGATTTCAAGCAAATACAAACTCCACAGAATAAAACTGAGAAAAACAAGAAGACTAACTTAAAAAAAAAAAAAAGGTTTTAGCATATCCTGAAAGTGTTTATTCTCTTCTATTAAAAAAAACCCCAAACACTTCCCAGCAGAAGGGAGCACTTCTAAATGTGCGTTTGTCCCAAATCAAGACAAACTGAAAGGGCTTCTGACAGTTCTGGGAAGCACTAGAGTATTCATACCAGAGGAAGCTGTTTGGTTTTTTTTGGATTTTTGGTTTGATTTTGTTTGTTTTCCCCCGCAAGGGGGGTAGAATTGCTCGTTCTAGGGCTGGTAAGTAGCACACACAGAATTTAATAGTAGTACACATAACAAATCTTACAACAGGTGGCCTCTCAAAATAAAATCAGGTAAAAGATAGGTAATGCTTAGCCCATCATTACTGCAGCTATTCTGACCTGGTTTTCTTTCACCCATTGCCTAAGTATTCTATACCATACTGTTTTGGGGAAATGGCAAATGTTAGAAATTTCTGTAATTTCTATAATTCAATCCTTCTACCTTCCATTTGGGCATATAGATTTCATAATTGCTTGCAGAACTCTTAAAATTTCTTTTTTTTCTGGTGATGACAAATGCAGAGACTCCTCCTGAGGCCAAGTCCACGCAGCACATAAGAAGGTATATGTCTCTCACGTTTTAAAGCTGTGTGTGTTCTTCAGCGCCTTGCAGAATTAGATCCTTAATCATCACCACCATCAGTAGCTACCACTTACCCTCACTCCTTGTGAAATGCGACTTTTTAAACATGCAGCCCTGGGATTTTGTGCTGGTCAGAAAGCACCCACGATGAGCAATGTTCCCTGGTCTCTGCATACATATTGCTTAGAATCACTGCAGTAGCTCCAGTGCTTAATGCTTTTGCCAGTGAGCACCTGCATCGTACATGTGGGATTCTAATCTTCACATGCGAGATGGCCTCGAATAATTTCTGTGGGTTTTATAGGCAATTCTGTGGTGATCAAACTACTGTAAAGAGAGACCTGCGCCAACCTATAATTTCCCCCCTTTTCAAACATATAATCTAAGGTTTCCCTTGTGGGTGGCCCTTCTTTCTTTTGTGCCGTGCTAATTTCTTCATAGGTGGTACCTGACAAGTCCTTTTTTATCCTTAGAGTTTTTTGTTCAGATTCCATTCACTTCAAAATATCATTACCATTGCAAACAAGGAAAATGTGTTTATCAGAAACTGCAAACTCCTTTAGGGCCTCATAGGATTAATCACGGTTATAAAGTTTTATTAAACACAATTTTTGTTTAATGACAAGCTCCACCAGTCCTTCCCATTCCAAACCAATCCTGTCCTAAGGGTGTATCTAGCACAGCAGATTGTTTTCAACAGACTCTCAAGACAATCCCTATTACTTTGTCATGCACAGAGATATTTTTCTTCCTGGATAATTTGAACTTCCTTAAAAATCACATCTGTTTCATACTTTATTTATTTGTAATTTAAATCCTTAAATTGAATCTTTCATTACTAACATCTGGGCTTGAAATGCAGCCCACTTGAAAAAATACAAATTTTATTTTATTTGTAGTTACCCCCCTTCACTCAGTAGCAGTGGTACAAACATTCCCTGGCCAGAGGCAAAACAGCCGGGTATCTTAAAGCTGTGATGCCGTACCACGTGTAATATGGCTCACTTGAATATCCCTGAAGTGACTGGCAATTTGCCCAGAATTAGACTGAATGCAAGTAATAAGCTGTAGAAATTCCACAATATTGACAATTAGATATCTCTATACAGCAGCAGCTGTGTATTGTTCTCATGGTATATTTCTCTCAAAGCACCTCCTAAAAAAAGGGGGGGAAAAAACCTGGCAGAAGGTTGCAGGCAGCAGAAAGGTAATATACATTGTATGAAATATCTCAAATTCAGATTAATAGGAATGTTTCTATTAGCACAGTTTTCTACATTAGAAATAATGGCTAAAGCAGAATGCTGAGGAATTTTCAGTTTATAAGACCACATCTGTACTGCAAAATTGCTGTATTTTAAACTTTTTTTTTTTCCTGAGAAAGATACTTACCCAGTCTTTCCTTTCATCATGAAAAGGAGGAAGCGTGAGTATGGGCTCACCTTTAGATGCTACTTGAGAAAAAGCTTTGCAAGTCCTTTTGAAAATTGCCCGCAAAACAAAAAGAGACATTAGTCTCCTGCACAATGGGGTCACCACGAGGTATAGCAATATGGTTCACAACAGAGAAGTAGTGTTAGAAGAAAAGGTTTATTTTTTTACCTGATTTGAAAAAAATTCAGATAGCTTTGAGGGACTTGCTGGAATAAATACATTTATTTCTTATCAATTCTCAATTCCCTCATGTTTCAAAGTTTATTTGTCAGTCTTTCTACAGAAAATGTGGAAAATTAATTCATTGAACATTTATTTTATTTTACTCGCAAGAAGCAGCTGCCCACAGTGATCGGATTCAAATTTTATTTTTTAAACCATACTTTTGAAGTTTGCATTATGAGCTATTCATCTTTGATATTTTGCCCAGTGGATATCAATGGAGCTTGTTTCTGTCGGCTACTAAGCTTGTCAAACTTTGGTTTTGGTATCTGCCTTTATTGTAATAGAAATGATCATTTTTTTAAAATAAGCTGCTGTTTGGTTGTTTTTGTTTGTTTTAGTTGTTTTTGTTTTGGTTTTTTTTTTCAGAAGTACCATAAAACTGAGGGAACAATAAGATGTCAAGTTTTATATTGCAGATGCTAATTTATCAAGCTAATTACCAACAAAATGCAACTAAATTGCTGATAATCTTGAGACTGATTAATTCAGCAACAGAGATATTGATGAGTATTTAAAGGTTAGGAATAGGAGCATTATGATGCAGGATCCCTTTCCTTCTTTGGTGCTTACCACAGAAGAATTATCTTGGCACCGCATGGCATGCACAACATTTTGACAGATACGTGTGCTGTATGCCAAACAAATTGCTGGAGAAAGGAAAGGCCAGTTTGTGCATTTCTCCACCTGATGTGACCATGCTGAATATTGCTAAAATAGAGGGAAAGGTTTTGCATGGCACTGTGTGTTCAAGTTTCCCTGTCCTGTCATCTGTCAACCCAGCTCCTGACATTTTCATTTCCTCTGCTATGTTACCTGCCTTGACGCAACTTTCCTGCCTTTCTCCCTCTCTCCCCTGGAAAAAAACCCCAAACTATTCCAGAAATGCAAACACAATAAGACATCCTTACTCATGGTCTTTTCCAGCTGTAGGGGAATTGTAAGTTGTGCCTGAATCCATCTGTCCTTTGGTCAGAGGTAACTTTTCCTCTCTGGGCAGTGGGAAGTGTGTTTCTTACGGCCTTTATCTGAGTTCTGCCTCCTCTCCTCTGGGTGCTGAGACTGCTGAGTCAGTGCTGAATGAGGTAAGTCATGATGCCCATTTCTTGGAACTGTACACTGGACTGAAATGTCTTCAAATGGCATTTCTTGAGCCCTTCTCCTGCCAGCAGCACATCAGGTCCCTTTGGTGCCGAATGTACTCCAATAAAGGAGGTTAAAAAGCCTGTTCATTAATTGACTCCAGCACTGAGTGAGTCCCTTTTATAACCTGTGTTATCAGCAGAAGTACAAGCGTGGTGTGGTAAGAAATGTGATTACGGATGAGATTTCCTGGGAGAGGAATTAGCTGGCTCTGGTGGCGATCTCTGTTGTAATGAGCACACTGCCATCTTTATGAATGCAGTTATAGATGTACTCCCACAGCCCTGAAAAACACCGAGCTCCTCTGCCTTGCTGAGCAGCACCAGCCAGGCTCTCAAAGGGTTAATCTGCAGTTTACTATTGAATAACATAAAATGAGCTGTAAATAATGTAATGATATGTATTGTTAAGCTACATATACTGTACCAGGTGCAAGTACTCCCACTCCTCACTTAGATATAATCTGGGGCAGTCAACAAACACAGATGTATTTTAACAAAAAAGAAAGAGAGAGGAAAAAAACATAAAGAAAGTATGAACAAGAAAAAAATTAAAACATATGTAAGATAATTTAACTGAGATAACGATCCAGGTAAAACCTGGCTTATTTTTCAGAGCCACTTTAACTGGGCTGTGTAAAATACAATGGCATTTTGACTTGTTTTTGGAACATGCAGGAGCCAAACACGTGTGGAAACACCTTGACAGGCCTTTTGTATAACTACAAGAAAACTGATAATCCTAAATCAATTACATGGGGGAAAATATGAATCTTTGAATACTAGTAATTATAATGGTTATTTTTCACTTTTGTAGCACCTGCAAATGATGCACTGTATATATAACAATGATTCAAAAAGCTCTAATTAACTGTTTATTTTTTTTTCTCGTTTGCTGGCTGTAACCAGTCCACATTAATTGACAATTTATATGTGTCTGTGTGTGTATATAGATATAGACGTATATTCTCTCTCCCCCATCCTCCCCACCCAAATATTTTCTATTACTTACGACTGCCTGGAAATCACACATTATTGAATTTACTTCTTCTAGATTTGTTCTTTAAGCCTCATTAGAGACTTTTTTCTGAACTTCCAGTAACACTCAAGGGGTGGAAAAACGTGGTAGAATATACCGGGCTGATCCTACCTAGTGGGGACAACTGCAGTCCCTTCTGTAGTGTGATGACATGGCTCCTGACTAATAGTGCCAGTCAGAATTCCTAACTGCTCCTACCAAATGTAAAAGAGCTGATTTTGGAAGACCTCCAGCCACAGCTTTCCATTGCTGATAGATTACTCTGGGCTATTCATGGAGCAAGATTAGCCTGACCACCATGAAGAAAACTCTTTGTTCCGTGTCATTACCTAGGACGGGTTGAACCATGTTAAGGCAAAGCTGCACTGGTGAGCTAAATTCATACAGAAATTGGATCAACAGTTATTGTGAAATTATGCTATTATGGGTGAAGGGAGCAGGGGTGGTAGATTTGTCGGGGTTCTAGGTAGGTAATGTGAAGCACAGCAAAGCTCAGTGGAGGGAGTGTGGGGACAGCTTGCAGTAGGCACTGTTAGGATTTTTAATGTGGGTGCGAGCGCACAGTTGCCATAAAAGCAGAGCACAGCGGAGCTTTGTATTGAAATGAAAATGCAACTGTGCCTAGGCAGCAGCCAAAGGGTCCTGAGCCTGGGGTAGGCACCACGCACTGCGGCAGCTCCAAAGGCACTGGGAGCGAATGGGCCGGCGCCTGCGAGGAGGCACAACAGCGCCACACAACGCGAGCGCAAGATGGCTGCTGTAACCATCTGCAGGACATCAAAGTCTGCTGCCTGATGGCAAGTGGGCTGCCAAAGCTTCTAAAGGCTTTGGCGCCTGCATGTAAATCGGATGCAAACTGTCCATCTGCTGCATGGCACAAGTGACAGCTGATTCTTTTTGCAGTCCGTAAGATGAACTAGACCTAAGCCAATCCGTCCCTGTTCCTAATCACACAAGGTTTGTCCTACCAGTTTCATTAGCCAGACACACGAGATACAGTATGTGGTTTTTCATTTTGCTCGGTACGTGACACTATAAAAAACAATGCTGGGGATGGGCTGTGAAACCAAAGGGGACACACTGCTGCTACTGCAGAGAAAGCATATTGGCAATGTTCAAAGCATATTGGGGCATAACAGTAGTCTAAAAACCCCAATATGGATTAGGACAGCTGACCAGATGTCTTGACTGACATTTTTTAACACAATTCAAGGGTGTCCCTACAGTACATAAATGCAAACTATACATCTGTGTACTTTTTTTTCCACTGGAAATACCATACATGGATGCTTTGATTGTAGCTGACAGCTCCAGTGCGAGGAGAGAGCCATACAATGCTGCAGCTCTTGCCTTCTCCTCTGAGAAGCTTGCTGGAAAAAGTTTGACTTGGGCTCCAACACAAACAGGCAAGAGAGAGAAGTTGTCTTCAGCAGAAAGTTACCTACCTCCTTTCCTCATCAGATGGGTAGTGGGAACTCACTGGGATGCTGTGTTGAAAGTGGGGGATGAGATGTGATATACTGTTATAATAAGAGAATGTTGTTCTTTTCTAGACTGATCTCAAATTTAGAAAGTTGGATTACTATCAAAACATGATTACTCAGCTGTGCAATTGTTTGTGAGAGAGAGGGATCAGGAATGCTTGAGGAGGGGAAAGCACTGCAGGTATATTGAGAAGCAAGGAACAAAGAGGGTGAAAGAACAAAGAAGTTTCTAATTTTTCACCTTGCAGTTTTTGAAACAGAGGTCAAATATGAAATGTAGATCCCTTTCCCTCACCAGCCTCCTAATCAAATTAAACATGAGAGGTGGCAATGGTCAGTTTGACCCAGTGCACTTAGTCTAGACTGCTTGCCCTGTGTGTTAGTGTGAGCCCAGTCGGCGTCGCTCTTTCAGTTTACAAGAAATGCTTCACGTGCATGCTTCCACCTTTCCGTAAACATAGGTCACTACTTTCCCCCTTCTGCCTCTTGTGCATTGCTTGTATAGGATTAGGAGCTCTGCAGGTAGGAAGCCAGTTTTCCCACCTGCCTGTCCAGAAGCAGCTTGAGGCATGGCAAACACCATTCTCAACAGCTAAAGTTTATTCCAAAATACTATTCTTTGTCCCTGTCCCAGCCTCAAAGTACAGGGAGAACTGAAATCTTGCATTCTTCAAACAGGGAACTGTATTATAAGCTAATCACAGAGTCTGCCTCTGTCCCCACTGGGCTTCAGAGTGGAATTTGGTCTCCTCTGCTGACACTCCTCGTTAGTGTGTCTGAAGGGGCAGAATTATAGTGTTTGCAAGGATATAACCAAATAAATTAGTTAGTTTCAGCATGTACTCTCTGGTTTCCTGGTAAGTGTAAAGCGGTATCTAAATTTCTGTTTGCTTGGATCTAATTGTGTCCTTGATAAACCTTTCCTTTTCCCAGCAACCAGCTCCAAACTGCATGCAGAAACAAAAGAAGGCTTTAAAAAGCAAAAGGCCCTGTAGTATCATGAGGCCGTAGATAAAGTTCTGCCCAGCATCTGCATGTACATTTTCTATGGTGCTGTCTACTTGGCTCTACATTTT
Source organism: Pipra filicauda (assembly GCF_003945595.2). NCBI lineage: Eukaryota > Metazoa > Chordata > Aves > Passeriformes > Pipridae > Pipra > Pipra filicauda. The sequence goes on along the minus strand of NW_024105031.1, from coordinate 2,272,864 downwards.
ATAGACTTAAGACTTTCGATAACATAAAGCTTGTGCCTTCTGGTGATAAAGCTTATTGGCACTTAAGTTCAGCTTTTATGTACTCATTCAGAAATGTAATATACCCTTAAAAAGGCTTTGTCCTGTGACATGAATTACATCTGTGTCTATACAGATATTGCATATTTACTCCAAATCTAGGTCTGGTGTCTTAGATGAGTATTTAAGTCTAGGGAGAAGAGTTTCTCTGAGGAAACTGCTCCAGTGGGTCCTGGGACTGGAGAACCACTGACTTGACCCCAGCTCCTCCTTGCTGCTGCAGTGGTGACATCAGAGGATCTCACAGTGGCAGCAGATCCCCAGAGCCCCTGACACTGTCCTCCCTGTCTGCAGATGTTCTTGTGTGGCCCTGGAAGACTCTTCAGTGAGTGGGATGTCGGCACGCTTGTGGCCAGCATCCTCCCAGGCTGACCAATCCCAGGACAGAGGGACTGCTGTGCATAGCTTGCTGCTGCCCAGGGTGGCTGCACTGCCCTGTGGAAAGGATTTTCCTGCTGTGCAGGTCAATGTTCAGATGTGTGTGCCAGAGCAAATGGTCTGGGCCTGCTCCATCTTGTTCAGGAATCAGCTGATGGCTGCTATGTCGGTCACCTACATTAGGAGGGTGGAAACAATGAAAAATGAGGTATATGGGGTTTAGAGGAGGCAGTGCAAGCCTATGAAAAGGTAACTGTCTATGTTCCTGTGAATAGCAATCAAGAGAAAACTCTATTCTTGAACACAGAAAATTGCTTTACGTCTGTATGGTGATAAGTACCTATGTCCCTAAAAATTAAATACTTACCAGCCTGGCAAGCTACTGATAATGTGCTAACATGACTTTTATGCTTATATTGTTAACTATAAAACTGGTGATACAAACTAAAAAGTGCTAATAAGCACACATTGAACTGTGGAGTTACACCATAATTCATTTGTCTTTCCCAAAATAACCTTCCTCTTTGCCGACTGATGGAAAATCACAGATGAAAATGTCCTGAATGGAACTGATGGGAATTTTCCTTCTTTTTGGTCATGTGAATGTACTGTGACTTTCAGATAGCACCTGAGATTGCAGGGATTTTACTGCTGAGATTGTAGGTCCTACTGTAAATCTGCACTAAACAGGCACATGTGTAAATTGCTATCATGCTGTTGCATCAGTAGATCAGCTTACAGTCCCTTTTAGATTCTCTTTGTCTCGTTATTTGTATTCTATTCAGGAACTGAGCGTCAAGATGGATATTTAAAATATAGCTTTTGATTTACTTAACTACAAATATACCTCTGACCTCCACATGTAGGCTATGAAATCCCACTGATTTGCCTTCCTGGACTTTTCTTATCTTTATTTCCATGAAAAAGCCTATTCCTGCAAGCTGGATGGGGATTTTGAGCCAAAAAAAAAATCCCTGATCCGGGAATGTGCCTGTCACCAATGGTCATTGGAATACACACTTGTTCACACTAGACTTCCAGCTCAGCAACTCTGCAAAAGTAGAACATGTCATAATGTCTACTTCAAAGCAATTCTGAGTCTCTGAAAAGTACAGTTTCCCACATTGCTGAAAATAAGAATTAACATTAAATTCAGAAATATAAATAACCTGTCTGCTAAGGATGCTCCGTTTGTTGCCTGTACCAGAAACATTACTTAGAGCATTAAAAAGGGAAAAGTAAGTTGCTTATTTTTACCGTTGAATAATGCAAAATGAGGGTACAGATATTGCATAAGCAGGTGATACCACCACACTCTGACCCGAGGGCCAGGGGGCTTTCGTGGCATCAATGGGAGGCTTTGTGGTGGTTGACTGCAGTTCTCATTGTGGACTTACCTTGAACCCAGGACAACTGTACTTCAACAGAGAGGCCACTTAGTGTTATTCTCCCTTTTATTGCAATGAGGCTTAATACAAAATGGGGAAAAAGGTTCTTAACGATGTAAAGGTGTTTTCTTTTTCCTTTGATCTCAGTTCAGATCTATTCTTTTATTCTTTTTGCTAAAAGAACTCAGTCATCAATGTTTAATGCTCTGCCATGACGGAGAAGGTACTTTCTCCTTTTCACAGTCCAGTAGCTATGAGCGATGTAATAAATACAGAGGGGTAAGGTCAAGTATTTAGAAGTAATTAATATGTATTGAGATGTATATGTTTGTTAAAGCATGAGTATCATGCAGTACATTAAACAAAATCATGTAGCTGTCCCTCTGTCCATACATCCATCTGTCCATCCAGTCTCAGGGTTATCTGCCTTAGTACATGGTCTTTAAATTCTACAGGGTATCTTGCTGCTATCTAAACGAAGGGCCAAATCCTGTTGTCTTCCCACACTTTCACTCAGACGACCTCCCTCTCTATGGCACCTTCACAAGCCGATAGAGATGCAGTGCAGTCTGCATGCTGGCCCCAAGCTAGAACACATTATTGCTCAGACTGTGGAAAGGCTGATTTGGATCCGTTCTTTGCACTGCGGCAGTCCTGTGTGATCCTTGCCTGGCATGAGCTTCCCATGTCATACCAGCTCCTTTTGGGCTAGTTTTGGGCAGTGTTAACATAGCAAAAGGTTTTGGGTGCTTTTTTTTTTTTTTTTTTTTTTTTTTTCCATGTGGAAACAAAGTGGCTCCTGACAAGATCAGAGAAAACATTTGGGACACTGCTCATTGACATTTTACCTGAGGAGAAAGAAGATTGCGGCATACTCAAAGTAAATCACACAGCAGAGGGAATGTCCTCATTTTAGACTGCAGAGCAGAGAGCCCGTGTGCTGCAATTGCTAAGGTAATGGTTGCTGCTGCTCAACTGTTTCCTCGAAATGCAGCCACTCTGCCTTTTTATTTTTGGGCACTTTTGCATGCATAATGATATCCATCCATTTAAAGGCAAACGTCCTCTTAGTTTTAATGGGCTTCTGTTCATGGAATACTGGCAAATACAGTCTTACTTTGATTTTTTTTTCTTTCTTTTTGTCGTTTGGAGATAACTATTGATTTCCCATGACTCTATTGCAGGCACAGGATACCTGTGCCCTTCAAGCAGCTGCTCAGCATCTTTCAGAACAGAGCTGCTCTGTGTACATTGTGGAAAGATATAAATTTTTATAGTGTGTTTTTACAGTGGATTTATCACATAAATAAGGAATAGAAGAGACCTTGCTGGTCTGTTAATTTACCTCCCTGTAATATTAGATTATTCTCCAGAGTGCATTTTCTAGATCCATGGACAGTCCAATTTTAAATGTCGCAAATGATGGGGTTTGCACGACTTCCTACAGGTGAATTTGTAGCCTGGATGGCCTCAGTCACCTTTCAAATATTTACATGTCCTCTACTTCCTTGCTTATTTTTTTATTTGAAACGACATGATACATACATGAGTTTTATTTTTAACCTTCATTTATAATCTATTGTCTCCCTGCCTAAGAACATTTACAGGCCGTTCCAAATCTACCTCCTTTTGCCCCTATCGTTTCCTATTAATTCCTTCTTTCAAATCAGATTCTTTTTGTATTTAAAATACTCTTTTTTGTTTTCTGCTATCAAACTGAGTTCAATTAAGGACTGTCTAACATTGCCTCTACAATAATGCAAAGGCTGAGAAGGCTTATCTGTAATTTTAAAAGAACTGAATCCTTTCTAGGTGTCCATTTTACCTACATAACAATGTATGTGGGGAAAAAACGCATTACAGAGAAAGCACAGTTTTGAGAAACAAAGTTTCAAGTAATTATTAACCAGATTTAGTAATTTTCTTTAATTTTTTTCTAAATTAAAAGAAGACGATGCTTTTCTCTTCACTTCCTGTGAATATTTCCAGTCTCTGTAGCTCCCAATTAAACATCATATGTGAATTTACCACCTTTTCCAGAGCATTAATAAACTTTACTGAGTTAGATTCCAAACAGGCTTTTAGAGTATATGATAATTGTAATACTTTATGTTACGGTGCATCTTCAAAGCTGGATTTAATGAGTCACAGAGCCTACCTGTAAAATTGTGTCTGGAATGAGTTGAAAGGGGAATCATATTTTTTTAAAAGAAAAATATTTTTTTGCAGAAGCTCTGCAAAAAAAAGGGCAATATTTCTTAAATCTAGCTATCTCCCAGCTTTGCTTTTTTACATTAATTTTTTATTTAAAAGTTTTTCATTCCACTTGGCTTGCGAACCTTGTAATAAAGTGCTTCTAGGATCAAAGGAAGCTATTTTTATAGTATTACCTCATTTTCTTTTATTAAAATAGAGAACAGTTTTAAGTTTTACACATATTTGGTCAAAATGATAGAAGCCCTAACCATACTTTCTGTATTTTTTGTAAGGTACAAAGAATGGTCTAAGTTTTGGGTGACAGTCCTTTACGGGGGCACAGAACCTCATCTGGAACAAAACAATGCCCTTCTTCTGTTCTGTGTCAGAAACTCTCCATGGCATTTTCAGAAATCCCATCTCTTAGGCAATAGCAATATTTTCATACGATGTAATTCCAAAATAAAGGCCTTGTCTTTCATTTTGTTCATTGCAGTGGAGTTTAGGGTGCTTAGGAAATGAAGGCCAGGGCCCTAGGTAATAGTCTATTCAGGTCAGGAAGGCTAATTAATATGCAGACACTAGCTATGTTTCCAGTGTTTTGTTAGAAGACTTGGTTTATTTGGTCAATGACAAGTACAGTCTGATGGAAAAGATTCAGCCTCTGGAATATCAGTGTTTACTTGCATGTACTCATGTTAGATGGTGAGAATTGTGTCCTGTGTACATTTTAGGATAATGTAAGTTTTTTAGAAGAGTTATAGCTGAAAGAAAAATAATCCATATTATGTACTGGCCTAAACAAAGATGAAGAGAGAGATGTGAAATTTATGCCATCATTCCTTTACAGATTTCCCATTAGACTTTGAATAAAGCATGTAACCCTTACAAGTCATGCTCTTCTGTAAAAGGTGCATCACAGTAACTCCTATTGCAGATATGTCTGTGTTTAATGAAATTAATTTGATGAGAAAGAACCATAGCAATGCATATCTTAGAGTCTTCCTCTCTGTTACTCCTTTTGGAAACAAAAAAATAAAAGTCACACCAGCCTTATTGGGCTCAGAAGAAAATTCCAGGTGCAATGTACCACGACATATCCACCTTAGATAGCATAATAATATACTGGGAGGGGTCTTTGTGATTAACATAGTTCTTGATCATGAAAGTTCAGTGGTTACAAGATCATTCAGGCACTCACAGACTGTATTTGCCTACTACTCATGTCGTTTACATGGCAGCGTGCAGCCATGTGCCACCGCAGGCCAAGGTCAGCAGCTTCAGCCTGAACATTACACTGAGTATCTCAGAATAGGCTCATCCTGTCATTGTACATTTGGGTTGAGCACAAACCAGTTTAGTATGTTGGAGCCCAATTCATCAGGATTCTGTCAAGACTGGCTTTTCCTGAGCACAGGGAATGATTTGAACCTTAGTCATGTCTAAGCTAGCATCAGTGATTTCGGTGCTGAACACGTGGATCAGGGACCTGGCATGGTTAAGTCTGATCTCTGGTCTATGGTCCTGTTAACATCACAGAGCTTGTAACTGCTGAGCACAGCACCAATTATATGTAGTACCCTATTTAAATGAATTATAGATGCAGATCTGGCCCAAGGTTTTTCTGACAGATATTGTAAAACTAAAGAGGAACCTGGAAACCAATTCTGATACACGAATTGGAAATCCACCTCACTCATAGAGTTAAATCTACCAAAAGCAGCGTCGATTGTGTGGTAATGCTGTAAGATGTATCAGTGTCTGTAGCAATCTATTTCTGGAAGCCACATTGCTGCAAACGATGTTAGACTCATAAAGCTACTTGTATTATTCTCATTAATGATATATAAGTAACGTGAATAAAGACATTGCTTGTCACTTTAATAGAAGTCAGTGGCTTGTCTGAGAGATGGTGTCTTTGGACTGTGTAGAAGAAGGTACATAGTGAAATGCAAAAAATATCAGTCGGTTTTGACCAATCCAGACACTATTTTACAGATAACATTTCATTTTAAGAATAAAAGCAAAGGCTAATAGCTAAAGGTACCAAACATTTTACTTTGTCTTATCAATCACTGGTTCTAAAATACAGCAATAGAGAAACAACCTAGGATAATACAGCCAACAAACTGACCAAGGGCTTCTAAGCATCAGTGGCAACACTTTTATTGACCTCACTGTGGCTTGGACTGAGACCCAAATTATTTCATTTTTGCAGTTTAAAACTGCAATTAAGCTGATTCCTAGACCATATGTTTCACCAGAAACAAAAAAAATTGTAGTGACTGTGGATATGAAAATTAATATTTTCTTAGAAAACTAATATTTATTAGTACATACATGTTGTGTCATTCGTTTAAAATTCCTCTATGATTAAACATTGATGCTTCCTCTAATTTGTATGTTTGGGTTTTTTTTCAACAAGAAGTAATAACAGGGCAATAAATATTTCTCAATTCAGTGCATGTGTAAACCAGACTGTTATAAAAATGTCTTTAATTTAGGTTTATTTACACAATTTTGCTATGTAGAAGTCATAGTTATATACATTTTAGGGTTCGGACTACTGTATTCTGCTAAAGCAAAGCATTTATTTTTTTTTCCTTTTGTTTGAGCAGGCTTTTTTTTTCCTGCCCTTTTTTAACATTTTAGAATATAAATTTATTAGAAATGTTCTGAATTGATGGAGACTTTCTGTTTTGCTCTTAATATTTAGCTCTTAAAGTACATTTTCCTTTACAAGCTTTTGATGTATTTGTGGCCGTGCTACTGTTACTCAATATTAATAATATCTGGCCACTGGGAAGACATATATTTATTTACAATAAAAACTGACGTATTAATTATTTCATTCAGTAGACAAGTATCATCATAAAGGCTGGGCTTATACAACATAGCAGGCATCATAGCTAAAATCATAAATACTGTACTTCTGTTTAGCTTGACAATGGCAGGTAATAGACTATCATTTCTGTTCCCTTAGCTGCTGTATTCTTTTCTATCCATCATTCTTTATTGTTACTATCACACTTATTTCAGCATTCTTGTATCGGCAGCATTTAGTGACATTGCAAAAACATGGTTCAGAAAGGCTGAACTTTTAATTGTGATGAGAAATAAGTTAGCTTAATTATTCTATATAAGTAGAAAAGATGTGGTTTGTTCTTCTTCGTAAGTCCTTCCTTCCTAATCGCAATTCAACACCCTTTTTAAGCATTGCTATGTATGAACTTCATGCTGCTAGACAAATAAATTCTTTGGAAAAATGCACATTTTTATTTGGAAATAATGCCATCTCTTTGTTAGATTTGCAGCAATCCTATTTTGCCTCTACTGTTTTTAAGTCGAAAATGAAAAATTATTTAGAAGATGTTTGTGCATCATATTGTGCTGAATGGTATGTAGGTCAGCATGCTGCACCATAGCAGATAAGGCACAGTGAACAAGTGTTCTATGTACTTACAAGCAAATATCAGTCATAATAGAAGTAGACAGATCTACAAGAGCGTTTTGGCTTAGGAAATGTTTCTTGTCATTAGCATTTAAAAAAAGCTATGAGATTCAGGCCTATCAGCACCGATTCACAGCAAAGCCTGGCTTGCACAGGTTGTTATCTGTTCAGTACAGAGGTGCAGCTGGTTAGCAAATGGATTTGCAGATTTTTTTTTTTAGCAGGGATGAGTAAAAAGGCAAAGAATCAGGTACTTACAACCCATTCAGAATGTAACAATTTTGTTTGTGTTATAAACCAAACCTTCTGTTTTTTGCAAACTGCATTATTTTTAGAAACAGAACTAAGAAAAAACGGCTGATTTAAAAAAAAATCTTTATTCATATTCCAGTTTCCCTAAGGGCTCCAATATCCATGAAGTAATACCAGCAAAGGGAGCAATGAAGACTGCAGACTTCCATGATTCAGTTTATGATGCTGCTTTATTGTGTTAGCAGTCAAGTCAAAAGGCAATATCTAATATTTTTAATTTTTTATTTCTTCCTCTATTGTTTCTCAGAAATGTGAAGGGGAAAATATATGACTGATTCACTCCCTAATGCTGTGGCTGAAGGTTAGAGTAATTTTTATTTTATGTGGAAGTGGAATCATTCCTCATGGAGATAATAATCAGAGCTGGTACTGAAAGTAGCTCAGTTGTACCTGAATTGTAGGGTGCTGTTCTGCACAGTTATTTTCAAGGTGGTAGGGATGGGTTTCCTTTTTAAGGAAAGATGCTGTGCATGAGCAGTTCTGCCTTTTAGGATATTACTACCTTATTCAATGTATTTTAGATGTGAATCCAATGACTCACAAAGTGTAAATCTCCTGACAACATTTTCAGGTAAGACTGGAAACGAGAGAAGAACTTCTCCAAATTAAGTTCCTTACAGTGTCTGAGAGTCTACTGCAAAATTAGCTCCAGTTTGCCAAGTCGAAACTATGTTTTGTGTTTCCTAGTCTAAATACAGCTCACTGAATTTAATGGACATTGTACGAGTGTAACAGAGAGCAACACTTGGTTCAGGAGTTACAAAAAGAAACATCTCCAACACGATTTTATTACACTAGTATCTTACATTGAACATCTTACTATTGACTATAGTAGCAGGTCTCTACTAGTGCATACTTTGCTATTGACAGATAAGACATTTATAAGCTATAACATTGATAAGATTCTCACACTTGTTCGTGGAAGATGAACAAGATTTCCTCGCTCTTATGTATGTTCAATAACAATGCATGATCTGTTGACAGAAGGAGGTAGAGACAATTCTATGCAGATTTTTTTGAGATAAGTATCCTATAGTATAACCATTTTTAATGCATAACCATATGGGAATGTCTTCGCCATGAATTTAAAATTTACTTTGCTATTGGTTTAATGTAAATTTTTTAATTAAGTATTAATATCTCTATAGATTTTGTAATTGTTAATTTATTGCTCACTTTAACAAAGTTTATCTAGTGATGGAAAGCAGACTCCTTTACCCTGAAAAAGCCAAAGTAGGAAGCTGTGGTTTTCCCAGAGTGCTTGAAGTTCATGTATTAAAAATAAGGATAGAAAAGATAATTGAACCATCTCAACAGAGATGTGAAGATGTAGTGCAGATGACCTGGACATCAATGTGAACTTCAAAATAGGTCCTACTCCATAAATACAGCATGTCCTTTTCATTTGTCATACCTTTGCCTTTGCCACCACCTATCAAAGCAAGCAACAATACTTAACAGCCCGGGAGATGGACAGGACTTTGCACACAGAAACCCAGGGTTGCACACACATAGAAGGAATCTTGCTTCAATAGAAATGTATTTATATCAAATCATCAAATTATGAAATGTAATTCTGCACTAAAACACAATCTAAAGGTACGTAATAAGAAATGCAACCCACTTGAGGGTCAATTTATAGATCTAGTAATTTCTTTTTTATAGAAATAGAGATATATTTGATTGTGCATATAAATTTATAAATAGTATAACATATCAATGAAAAATAAAGGATGACATCCTAGAAATCAGTGGAAAAATTCTCATTCACTACAAGAGAAGACTTTATGAATTGAAATTGCCATTTAAGCCAAAATTACCTGTAATATTCCAAATTCAGTGTAATCCTTTGTCTCCTTGTCTCACCATAAGTTTGACATTTTCAGATTGCTGTGGAAAAACTGTCTCACCAACACTAGGAGACAGTTTAGTTATAAGACCTTGCATTAATTACAAAGTTCATTCTTATAACATCTATTACCTTAGTAAGAGACATGCCAAAAAATCATTGCTAAACCTAGGGAGTGAATTAATGAAATGTTGCTTTGCTCATGCTGTAAAACAGGTTCCACCTGAGGGAAATAGATGGGAACAACAGCTGAAAGCTCAGGGTGCATTAGCTGAGCTCTGGCCACGTGGGCAGTGTTGTGTGAAGCACAGGCAGCACCTGGCCCAAGACAGCTGTCTGTGGTCAGCCCTTCAGTCTGCCTGCTCTCGAAGGCTTCCTGGCAGGTGCTGTCCTAGCAGTGGCAAAATGAAGGAGCGTCACCTGTGAGGAGCAAATAGTCTCAAGATAAGCTCATTGCCTCAACAGCTGCTACCTGCACAGAAGAGCTGTTGGTCTACTGGGGTAGGGTGAGGTGAGTGCAGAAATAAAGCAGGTCAAGGCAGCCTCCCAAGGGAACACAGAGGACTGAATAGTTGACCGTGTCTCTGCCTCTTAGAACCTACTACCTCAGTCCACTGCAGTCAAACTTGAGTTATCCAGCCCAATTGAAATCCACAATAACCTCCGTATCCCAAGGAGTGCAAAGCTGCTGTGTCTTAACTAAAGAGCAGCCATCCTGGTTGCTGAGATAGTCACTTTTGTGTGTCAATAATAATGTAAAGTGTCTCCTCCTGACTTGTCCTGCTTTTCCCACTTACACATGTAATGAATGAGGAAAACATTGTGGGCCACGTTTGCAGCAGCATTGTAGCTGGCTATCTGTGTTTGGAAAACAGAGGTCAGAACATCAGCTGTTATAAAATGGTGTTATGTCACTGTGATAAACTGGATTACAGCAATTTACACCAGCTGAGGACTTGGAACTAGATTTTTAGGAACATTCAATTAAACAATCTTAGAGCAAAACTCTATCTTAGGCAGTTCCACATTTACATGCAATGGGAACCTGATACCTGATGTATCAGAGGGAGGAAAGTAAACTAAACCTACAAACCCAATACACAATTAGTCTGATGAATCTCATGCAACTGGTTTCCAAAGCTGGGCAAGTCAAGGCCATACGTGTAAATAGAAATCCACTGATTTTATAATTTCAAAAGCAGATCAGCAGAACTTGACCTTGCTTGCACCAGTACTGCTGATATCTTTGATTTAAGTGACAGCAGGTTCAGAGCTTTACTCATCATACAGCTAAATTCAGCCTTACAAGTGGCAAAAGGAGTGAGAGTTAATAAGGAAATACATCTAATAATCTCATTTTAAGTTTCATGTTATTTTATCATAGCTGCTCTGAAGTATGGAACTAAAAACTGGTAAAGCAAACACTCGCACTAAGGGCTGAGGGAGAGCACCTGCTTTTTCCTCTTTTATTATATAAAAAACACGGAAAGAAAAATTAATAATGAAACAAGAACAGCTAAAAAGAAAAATTATTATGTTTAGGGGCAGAAAACAAGTGCCAAACAGCTCATATCATGTATGGATAAAAAATATTGTACATATTATCAGTAAGCCAACATATGCAGCATATTATTCTTTAGAACATTATGGATCAAATTTATAAAATCCTTCACACCCTTTTTTTTTGCTCAGAATATATTGTGACTTATAGAGAGTCAGTCAGAGGTAGGATTTTCAGGATATGTCTGAGCTTTAATAGTTCTATTTCCATTCAAAGCTGAGAATCAGTTTCTTAAGTCTTCTCTGAGAGTTATTAGTGGAGTTTACCCATTGGGACAATGGGAAAAGAGGCCAGTTTTGAGCAAATAAAAACAGTAAAAAATGATGCACAATTGCTTGATGGCTAGGTTATAGTTATTAGCACTTGTAAAACTGTAGATACAATTAATGGAACATGGCTGGGACGTCCCCAGAAAATTAGATATATTGCTGTGATTTGACAGAGTGCTTCCATATATGTCTCCAACATAAAAAAAAGGAGTGGGTAAGAGCATAGGCTAGGAGGAGTGGAAGAGAAGAGCTTGAAGGTGGCAAAGAGAAAATGTGGTTAGGCAGGCTAATGAATTTCTGGGGAGGGTGATGGTAGTAGGTGTGATTTATAGGTGACGATGCATTTTCTAGATGGTCCCAGGAGAAAGACTGATTCCTGTGTTGGTAGCATGCCTCAAAAAAAGAAGGATTTCAGCCCTTTGTTATCTTGCTTTCATTGGCATTTTAATCTACCCAACATTTTAGTCACGCCAAAACACCCCTCATCACAACCCCTGGATGCAGTCTTTCTGTTTCACCATTAGATCCCATCCTAGTAGCACCAAAGCAATATAGGTTGTTTAGAATACCTTTCTCTGTTACTGTAAGATCTCATGATAATCTCTTTTAGTCCACAGTCAGCATCTAGTGAAGTCCGTATGACTGAACAGGGGTCTATCTTAAAAGACATTCCACAAACGAAAAGCAGCCTTCACTGGATATCTGGCTCAGCCAGCCCTTTTGCAGGCTTCTTCCTTGTCCCAATTCCTTTTGCCTGTTTGCTCACCTACAAACAACAGAACTCACTATCCTGATGTGACACAAAGTAATGTACTTATTTAGGCATCTTCAGGAGGCAACAACTCTGCTGAATGGCAAATGTAGAAAAGCACATATATACATACATGTACAAATACACACTTTCAGAAATGCTCATTTGACAGATTAATAGCCTAAAGACTCCTGAAACAAAGTAAACATGCAAGTAATAATTGATATAAAAACCATTTTCTTCTGATTAAAGTGTCAGTTGGGTGTAAACAGGGCAGAACAGGGCTTTTAAAGAAAAGATGGTGAACCCCTTACTCACAGTGCCGTGCTGCTCCTCAGCATGCAATGACACAAGGGTTCATGCAGCTACTTTTTGGAGGAATTACTCACATTGTAAAACAAAGGCTTACAAGCTGGGGCTTTGTCATTTGGTTATGAAATTAACTGATTTGTGTATTCCTGTAGATTCAAATATTTTATTAGTATGAAGTGCAAGGCATGAAGGCCATCCCTGTGCCACAGCTGCCTGAAGGGTATATGTGAGGTTAACAAAATGAAGTAAAAAAGAAATTTACGCACAAAAAAAAAAAAAAATCTAAAAAGGAAAGGGAAAGTGCCCTTGATGTTAGAGCTTGCTTTACTTTATGCAGGAATTCTGTTGTTACTTTTGAAAACGTAAAAGCGGTTCCAAAGCACATTGGCATGTGCATGAAACTGCAATACTCACTTGGCACTGCCTGTTCCCAATGCTGGCAGTGTGGCACATAGACCTCTTTAGCCTCTTCCTCTGTTGTTTTCTGCACAAGAGCCAACCATTGTGGCTACTCATGAGGCAAGGCTGGCAGCTGAAGAACCCAGATGCCAAGCTCTGGATTGTCTGTCTGTTCGGTTTGTGGCTGGTCTCTTCCCTGGCATCTGCCCTGGCATTGCAGCAGGCTGTGTAACCGTCTGTGGAGTTGGGTTCAGGATTAGTCTTCTGCTGGATAGCATGCTCTCCTGGTCACTGTTTGCCTTTCGAATTACTCTTGATTATGAGGAATGCATTTCTCTCCTGCAGACTCCACCCAGGACACGCGTGCTTGTGCAGAGTGGTAGAGTGGGTGAGAAAGGGTGGGCGCTCCCCTCCCTTGGCACAGCGTGGTTTTTGCTATAGAGCAGAGCGTGGTTAATTTCAGCCACATAAACCCAACCATCTCCTCTCAGCCAGGAAAATTTTCAAGTTGAATGTGATAACACGCTTATATATCTTTTATGTGGCTGAGCCCTCAGGCCCCAGCAAAGGCCTGAAGAATGCCTCCTCTGGTTTGTGTTAGCCCACGTGTCTGCAAGATCCTTCTTGGGCTCTGACTGATTTTTAATCCACTCTAAGTGTCACAGCCAAGCGATATGTGGTGGTTGTTTCTCCTTTGGGGTATGTAGCTCTGACATCGAGAAAGTTCAGCAGGTGATTTAAGCGGAGGAAACTTCCAGGACAACAGAAGCACTGTTAGTGCATGCCTGAAGGGGTCAGCTGCCTTTTCTTGTAGTTTATTAGTGTAATGTTGTTATATCTCATGACAACAATCCTTTATTTTTAATATGTATTCTTCTGCCTTTCTTCTCTTTCACTTAGAGAATGCCAACTGACCAGAACCTGCTAGTCTCTGGGTCAAACTTCTTTGTCACTGCATCTGCCTAATGCTGGGGTGAGCAAGGGAAAGATTTCTTATATTGTGATCAGGCTGTTGCCCCACTGACATGACACTTATCTGGAGCCTGATTTTCAAAGGGTGTTTCTTTTCTCTAGAGTCCCCTCTACCTTATCTGTGGATTGGTATAACTCCAGGTCACTGCACCCATGTGTGCATATGTTGAGCAAGACAGGAAACTGCCTAAAAGACCTAGATGAGAAACCTGTTTTGAACCCTTCTAATATTATGAAGTTGTGTTTATAGATGTTATGTCAGAATGTTTCTAGAAGAAAGTTTTTTCAGTAAGAAAATAGAGTAACAGATTGTTTAGTAGTCCGTTTTCTAGTAAGCAGATCTGTAAGAGGTAAAAGAAGTATGTGCCTAATTCAACATTTGTGGATGCTGGGCTAGTTATAGCATCATAGAATCATAGAACAGTGTGGGTTGGGAGCTCTCACTGTGAGGTGCAGGGACATCTTGAACCGAATCCGGTTGCTCAGGGCCCCGTCCAACTTGACCCTCAGTGTTTCTGGGGCTACTGGACAATGTGGGGACTCATTTACTTTTTGTAAATATTGTCTGTTATGAGACTTCTGAGAAGAGTATTCTGGGATAGAGGAAACATTTCTTGGCCCAGACAGACATCTCATGCCAGCATGGCTGTAACAGTAGCTGAGAACGAAGGCAATACTGAACTACCTGCATTTATTCTTTTCTCTCTTCTACTAGCTCACACTTAGGTGTCTTGTACCCTCTAATATTTCATACAGGTAGGACTGCAGAAGTACATGAGGGAGCAGCACAGTGCAGCTGTGTGACTGATGCCCCATGGGCACAGCCAGTAGCGTTGGTATGCTCTCATCGCACCAGGAGACATTGTCACGCCATCTATCAAAGCCTGCCACAAGCATTGTGTTGCCTACCCAGTCAGTTCCACCACATCTAGAGCTACTACATATCCAGTCCATCTCCAGGTTTTTCTACTAGAAGTTACTTTCAAAAACATCTCTGTTTGGAGCTGAAAACACTTGAATAACAAGTGTCCATGTATTCTTTCTGACTGGAGGCAAAGAAAAAGTGGCTTTTCGACAATTCATCAAATTCTGTTTGGACCAGAGAACTTTACTATGGTGTTGTGCCAAGTTACAATGCCAACTTTCAGTAAGATGTCAGAAGATAATTTAAACAGAAATTTCCTACTCAGAATACTAGTGAACAATGCCTTTCCCAATCTTTTATAATTAAGATCATCTATAAACCTCAGAAATATAATGGCATGTCACATAGCCATTAGCACTGAATAAGAAGCCTATTAATTTATTTTCTGGGATAATAAGCTGTATTTGTGTTGTGTATAGAGCTGCATTAGTACCAATTTTAATATTGTTAAAACCAGTTCTCTCTGTTTATAGAATACATTTTTGCTATCATGAGGAAATAGAAAATTTTCAGCCTCCCATATTGATCAAGTTGTTTTAGTAAGCTTTATCACAAGAACTTGCTGGTTATTTCTAACATGTAATTTGCTTGAAGTTGAAATATGAAATAATTCATAAAATTCTGAAAAAAAAGTTCATTTTCTAGATCTAGTTTGGATTCTACTTCTACATTTGACAGCAAGTAGAAATTCTGGCATCAGTATGCATAGGTAAAAATTTCTCACTTTGAAACTCACACTGTATAAACCCTTATAAACTAGTCATAAGCCTCTTGTGTAGTCTGGACTGCTAAGGTTTTTCATTCAAAGCTTCTAACCTATGATGGCCTTTAAATCTATTCTTAAGTTGTTTCATGTCTGTAGCCTGTGCAAATGACTAGAGTCGGAGAACGTACACAATTGTGTTGGCTGTACTGATTGTGGGGAGCTGATGTTAATGTCAAAAAAGGTTGTGACCAGTTGGCTAGAAGTGCCCTCCTGCCCCCCAAAAAAGGGTGATGCTGCAGATGGTTTCAGGATAGCATGTGAAGTGCTCTGAATTGTGGCCAGGGACAGAATCAAGAGATTTTCATTTCACCCACAACATGCACTGCGCTTATTTTGTACTCCTTTCTTACTCTGATATAAATCATCAAAGGCAGATGCTTAACACTTTTTACATCAGTAAATCCCTTCCCAAAGACTGAAAATATATACTAGTCATCAAGTCATCACTTGTTTTGAAAATTCAACCTAAAGAACAAAATATGGAAACATTATTTGAAATTATATTTGGACAGCAAATGACAGATGTACGCTGGTTTTGCATTTACCTCTTCTCTTTAATCACGTCATTTTACAATACGTAATTTTGGTCCTTCATCCCTGAAGAATTTAATCATTAGTGGTTGGACTGTGTTGATAGTATATAGTCAGGTTTTTTGGTACAAACCCCTTTAAGAATAAGTTGGCAGAAAAAAATTATTTAAAACCTCATTAAAAGGAGCAGCTAAGGTTTGGCACAAACAAATCTCAGTGAGGGAATTAATTCTTTTTCACCAAATTAAAAAATATCGGTTTGTTTGTTTTAAAATGATATCGGTGCAGCAACCCCCTCATACCTCCTCCCCCAGAATATAGCTGATCTGCTGCTTTTGATGCTTTTTTTTGCTCGTAGAATTCTTATATAGCTTTTATTTAAGATGAAATTTGGCAAGTGATTAGACCATTATATGTCTAAATGCTTTGTGTATTTTGGAGAAAAAAAATAAAAAAGAGCTGAGATAATAAAGCTCCAAAAGTTGCTGCTGCGTGTGTACTGCAAGTGCTTTTCAAAGAAGTTTCATAAGATTTTTAATTAGGTGGCTAAGACTATACATGGTAGACTGGAACTGTTTGGTCTGTGGGGTAAATAATGTGCATTTTAAAAACATTTATAAATACATATTCCCCCACTTGACAGTGCTATTCCAGTCCACTGAGTAAATAATGCATATTTTTAAAAATTCATAAATACATATAATATGTAAAAAAGCTGCCCAGATACTGTATTTGTGGGACCTAGAAACTTGGATGATGCTGAAACAGACACAGTCCCCAAGGATAATGATACATACTCTATAACCTTCCATGAAAATTTTCTTTCAAAATAAAGCCAGAAAGGAAATTCTGTAGACCAAATTACACTCGAACAAGATGAAGGCTCTGCTGCAAACCTCCAGAACTGTGCAGAGTCAAAGCAAAGTTCGTTTTTGTCCTCAGATCATGCTGCTGAGTTTTTTGCTCCATTCCTTTCTTTTCCTTCTTGCTACCTTAAGAATAGCGTGATTTAAGAAAAGAAGGTCAGTATTCATGTTTCATTTCTTGAACCATTCTGTGAATCTGAATACACATGATTATTCAGAGAGAAATGTTTTATTTCTATTCATTAGTTTTCTGGATTTGGTTTTTTTTTTAAATTAATTCCTGAATTAAAGGAATACAGGAGTAATCTCAAGCAGCCAGAAACCCCTGGTTTGATGTAGGAAATGCAGAATCTCTAAGTAAGAAGTATAGACGAATAGGTCAGGGCTTTCACTTCTGTAGTCCTTGATACAACAAAATGCTGAAGCACACACTTAACTTTAAGTGTGTGCTTATACCTAGTCCTATTCAGCAATAAACTTAAACACGTCCTCCGATCAACTTTAACTAGAACATATGTTTATATGTTTTTCTGAGTCGGTGCTTAAAGTTACACTGATAAAGTGTATCAACAAGATTAAACATATTTAAGGTATGTAGACCTGCTGGGAGTTGTGCTATGTGGTGGTCAACCAACCTCCTCCCTCCTTCTCTGTGCATTTATTCATAGATACGCAATAAGGTGGGCACACCGGGAGCAAATTCTGCCCGACCTGAATGGCAGCACTTCATGTCGTCCTGAATTTTATATGGAATGGAAGAAAATGAGACCCCAAAGAGATACGGACAGCAAAATTGTCCATACAATTATAAGGTTCGAGTCTGAAAGGAAATTATATGAATTTTAACCTCTGGTTTTGTTTTTTCCCCCCCTCCTTTTAGAGGGGAAAGACCACCTTCATGTGGTCTGGTTCCTTAGTGAAATTATTCCTTTGTGTATCTTTATATTATTTTCTTAGCTTCTAACTACTGTATTTCTGCACAGTTTTGTATCTGCTAGCCCCAGCATTTACAGCCTAGGAAAACCTCATAAATCTACTTCATTTTTCTAATAAGACATGAAAGTCCTTAATTGGCCTTAATGAAATGCACTTAAAGGGCAATAAACGTGTTTAAGCCCCTCTTTCAGGGTGAGCTACAGTACTCTCACTCTGCTCTGTTTTAGCCTTTGTGGTAATTAATCACTTATTCATATGTGGCACATCAGTAACAAGATCAAGCAACTACTGCACAATTGCATGATAATAAGCTGCTCATATATGTGTCAAGATTTAGCAATCCTTTTTAAAGCCTAATTTAAACTCATTTTACAACTAAGCAGGCTGCTTCTCTGAAGTATTTCTACCCAGTATCTTTTTACATATTACTGCTGAAATGCCATCTTTTTATTTTGTGTATAGAGCTGCATTTGCCTTAAATCTACTCATGGCACCAGAGTGAATTACAGCAACGTAAGAGCCTTACCATTGTATTTTTGCAAAGGCTTTATCTTTGATCCAAGACCACAGTCACTCTCACACAGAAGGAAAGGCCACAGAATTAACATCCATTAGGATAACATTTTAAAAAAGTAATGAATTACAGTGAAGGTTTATTTTCCAGGCTGCTGAGACAGTTTGTGAATCCCATGTTGCTCGCCTCTGTCAGTGGGCAAGAGTACAATCTGAGTGAGGGAAACCAAAGTTATTTCTTAGGAGTCAGGCCTTTGATTGCTGGCAATGAATCTGCTCCTAAAACCTGGAATCTGATTTGTATTTTCCAGAATTCCTTTATTTAGACACAGAGAAGTGCATATATTGAATCTAAGTTCAAGTAATGTTGACAAAGCTGATGTCTTTTGCCAATCCAGTGGCCTGAGATGAAAAATAGCAGTGTCCAAAATGACTCTGAGACAGGTGCTCACTTTTGCCAGCCAGGTGTTGTATCCCACAGTGACATATTCACAGGAAGTGATCTGAACATTTATGTTTGGTTTTCAAATAAACAAGTGGTCAGGTCAGTGCTTACTACATATGAAAACTCACAAGTGTAAAATGGGCCTGTTGTTCTCCATGGATTATCTCAGGTGGAAGAGCTGTTAAAAACTTTAGTTTCAGTTTTGGGATTCTGAAGTCTATTTTGCATGAATCTGTTTCACAACAGCTCTAAATAGAGCCTGCAAAGTCAGATTTAGATTTCTAATGGTTATTTCCTGTCTTGTAGGCATTCCCACTTCAAAAGTTGTCCATTGTCATATCTGATCTAGAAGAAGCAGCTTGTGTTTCTTACTATGAGTGCAGGCATTTTTACAGACCAGTGCATGGGCAGTTAAAATCATGTCTTAATCCAGCTCCCTATAGTAACCTGGATATGGTAAAAATGTAGATAGTCATCTGTGCCTGTGCCTGTGGGAATGTGTGTCTTGGCTGTGGCAAGGTTGTCAGTAAATCTAGAGACATGCCCTATATTCTGGCAGCTCAAGATCAACACCCATGTATATTTTCTGTTTTGGACTCCATATTAGTGTAGGGAGATGGGAGAAGGAAGAATACAAACACTTTCCCTATTCATGCCCCCCATAGAAAGAAAATGGACCCATATCATCTTCTGTATTTAGCAGCTTGTGGGAAACGCCCTGATTGAGGAAACTGTTTCCAGAGGGATGGTACAGTACTTTGAGGAAAGACTGTCACAAGCCAGATCTTTTGGTTATGAAAGCAGCTTACATTACACATTACATTAATCAGTTAAAACTCAGAAGCAGAACACAGCAGGTTTTTGTCAGTCTCAAAATACCCTCACACCTAGAGTTAAAGCAATTTGAGGGAAGAGCCAGATTGGAAAAATGGAACAATTAAAACCCTATTAAAGTTTAAACTCTTTCAAAAGTGGAAGATAACTAGGTAAGGTTTAAGCAGTTCTTCAATCTGTAACTGTGAGCAATTGGGACCCGCAGGAAGGAAGGCAGTCAGGAGACGGCCTTATTCCAACAGTTGCTCATTCTGCGGTAGCTGATGTCGTCAGTACATTGCTAGCTCAGGCAGAGGAGGCTAAGCTATGAAACAGTACCACAGAAGCATGAGGATTTCTGCACCACAATTAAAAATGTAACGGCAAAACATTCATTTAACAGAGGATATCAAAAAGAAGGTGGAAACGATGGAGAGTTTTGGACTTGACTAAATCTGAAGACTCCGTTTCTGTTCTCAAGGCACTCGATCTCTCTGATAAGAACCAGATGGTGCCCACAATCTGGGACAAGACACTTTGAGAGATGTTATAGGAAATCCTAAAATTAATGTTTGACAAAGCTATTCATACTTATCAAGCATGGGAAGCCACTTGGTTGTAATAGATTAGGAGAAGCTTATGGGAGGTCATGGGTGCTCTGAAGTGTTGGATGTGGCACAGAATGTAAAATGCTACCTTGCGAAGCAATGGGGATGGGGATGGGGACAGGGAGGAGAAAGCTGCTAGAAATATCCCCAGTAAACCCTTTAAGGAATAATCCTCAGCAATAGATGTGGGGTGTTTTTAACCAATCAAAAACATGATTCCTAAGGAGTTCTAGAAATATGTATTAGAAAGAATACACAAATATAATTTAATGGTTGGAAAAAAAATCTCAGAGGATGACTAGGAAATTTTACACTGGGCTTGTGTCCTTTCTAAAGTGTGCGATGAAAACCAAAAGTGAAATGGGTTAAAAAAGGGATTGTGCTACCCATCATTGTTTGCAGCCTTTGGTTCAGGAAGCCCTTAAACCAGCTTCTGATGGAAACCAGTAAAATAAGTGAATCAGCTCATGCCATCTCTCATCTCTTTCTCTTAGTATCCACTGCTAGTCAGAGTTGGAGATAGGGTATTGGGAAAGATGGACCTTTGATATGACTGTGTATAACGGCATCATAGTAAACTGAGAAAGATATAAAAGTTTATTCCTATGCCAGAAATGTAGTCCAAGTCAAAATAAAAAAAAAAACCCAAAACAAAACCAAAAAACTGGTGGTACAAGGAAAATTGGCATTAATTTGTTTATATTGGCTAGGAAAATCCTTGCACTTGTCCTTAACTGTTATTTTTATTCATATTATTTCTCTGGGATATTCTACTATAGAGACAAAGGAAATTGCATATCAAATCTATACACTTCACGCACAGTTCATAAATGCCTGATGTTGGATACAGGATAGTTGTCAGGAATTTACACTGCTTGAGCTTTGAAATAAGGTTGTAGATGCAACACTACTGATCCCATTATGCAGCAAATTTGTGGAAAACCACAACTGAAAAATACGAAAGAGTCTCAATTCATATAGGCTGTAGTCAATCTCATCTCTATTTAGCAGTCTTAAATTACAGAGCAGCACTAACGAATCAAACATGGGTTATCAACTGCTACCATTTTGTTCAGCTGAAAACTGAAAACCAGGATACTTACATTGTTAGAAAGTAACGTCAGAATCCCCAAAGACTTGCAGAAATAAAAAGGGACAGATAAAGCAAAATAGGATTACTTGGAACATGGGAATTTCCACCATGCCATGAAAATGATGCTCTGTGTAGCTACAACACAAGAAAAGAGGCGGAACTAGCAGTGGTGTCACAAAGAGAAGCCCCAGGGTTGCAGATCTTACATGCTTTTTTAGTTTTTCATCCCTAAGGATTGTATAGTAGGGATGAATTGATAGCTGATGGGCTTAGTGCTGTCTGTCAGCAATGCCGCTGATGCACTTACCTATGGGTCTGCAGAACAGCACAGGCTACTGGTGCAAGCTGGTCTATTTTTTCTAACATTCTTATGTCCTTAAAGAACGAGCTTTAGAAAGTTTAAGTTCTGCTTTATTTTGATTATTCATTGTTGCTATTGTCACATCTAGCGGGGAAAGTAGGTTCTGTATTTTTTAAGAGATTTGAGGCGGATGAAATAATTGATAGATGCTTTTGTTATCTGCTGCCTAACCAGGACTCAAGCGCTGAGCAAACGCGGCAAGAAAGACAAGGAGCCTGGTCCTTGCCTGCCTACAGAGTAGGCAGCATGTGCCAGGTGAGCAAGTTGTACATTTGTGTTTCTGCATAAGCTCTTGCTCATTTTTGGTAATGTGAGCAAGTACACCAACTCCTGCCATTAGAAAGCTGGTTGTACAAAGTTAAGTGGACGCGCACCAAAATACATTTCATTAGGTAGTGGATGAAGGGAAAAGATCTGTGTGGAAAAATCCAGCTTTGTTCTGGATTCTTGTACATAAGGAGGATATTTCTGCTCATGAACAGAGGCAGACTTTTAAATGAGGAGGCTGATGCTCTACTCTTTAAAGTCATGCAGAAGTGTAAGTTCATTTGATTTCTGAAGATCCACAATGTACTTAGACTGGCTTGATCCTCAATCTAGCCATCTTTTCCCTGCAAACAACTTTTGAATTTTTTTGTGAACATCAGCTAAAGGTGATAAGAGATCATGCCAGCCGGTGTGAACTGTGCTCTCCATCCAGGGGAAAAATGATGCTGCTTTTCCAGGTGATAAGTGATGGGAGAGGAAAAGACGATACTGTGGGGTGGACTGCTGGAAATGAGAAAATGAGAGGATGTCTTGGGAGACTTAGGTGTCCTAGAGTTGTTGCCTGTGGTGAATCTTTACTTTCTGGTATTTAGCATAAAGGTGAAAAAAGGTCAGTGTCCTGATTATACCTAGGAGTGGAAATGTAGTGAACGAAAGTAGAGAAAGGAAATCTGGTCTCAGGCTTAGAGACTTTTGAGAAGAATACTGGATCTCCATGATGGACTTCAATTAATTTTTCAGTTGATTTTTTAACTCATGTTTTTCTCACTACATGCTATGGTGTAATTAAGTATGGGAAAGTATGTCCCCTTTTGTGTTTTACAACCTCTGCTTGACAGAGTCATGCAGTGCCTGCTACTTTGGATGGTATGAGATATAGTGAATGACTTTTACCTTTTCACCTTTCCTACACTGCTTATGACTGCTCATGACTGATATGCTCTTCCTTTCAGTCATTTCTGTTTCTAGGCTGAAAACTCCTACTTTATCTAATCGTTTTTCATATGGTACTTACTCCACACCCCTGATCAGCTTTGTCACTATCCACAATACTTTTTCTGAATCTGTTGTAACTTTTTTGAGGTGTCTGATTAAAATATTCAGTATGTGCAGTATTCAAAATTATAGGTGAACAAGGCAGAGGCAGAAAAATGTTCCCGTTTTCTTCTCTATTTCTTTCCTAATAGTTTTTAATGTTTTACTGGCCTTTTTATGTATTTCTGAATGTTGAACAGACATTTTCAAAGTACTAATTTAATTTCACTGCTACTGCACTGTACAGTTTCTCAGCATTGTAAGAACCTTCTGTAACTCTGGTTAGTTTTAGTTCTGAGGATCCTGAAAACCTTTGTTTCACCAGCAAACTTTCTTAGCCTCTCCATTTGGTTCCCGTTCCACATTATTTATAATATGTTGAAAAACACAGGTGTGCCTGTGTGTCCCCAAGGCGCTGGTAACCTTCCTCTGACAGGAAACCTCCACTTTACTTTAACTCTTTGTTTCCTGTCTTTTAACCAATTATTAAGTCATCAGAGGACTTTGAGTCTTATTCCACATTGATTTAATGTCTTTAAAAGCTTTCGGTGAAGGATCTTGCCAAACCTGTTTCTTTCAATCAAAAAATACTTTCTCGGCTGTATTGCTTACTATTGTTAACACTTTCATTACATTTTAATGGATTGGTGAGGTATGATTTCCCTTTGCAGAAGCTGTCCCAAGGTATCATATTTATTTACACCTCTACTGCCCATGTTTCTTATTATTGATTGTACCAATTTTGACCCTAATAATATCAGACTTATGAAGCTGTAGTTCTCTGCATCTTCCCCTGGGTAACTTCTTAAAAATCCATCAGAGTTGTCATTTTTCATTACTGATATGAGTTAGTTACGATTTTAGAAACTTCCTTTAGAACTGTGACTATATGAAATGTGACAGTTTATCCTATTTTCTATTTTCCTCAATTTCTTCTATTTGAAGGGTGTAGATATATTTTCAAACTTCTTCTGCTTTACTACTTAAGCCAAACCTGCTTTTTTGTATTTTTAAAGTCTTTTTAAATACGTCATTAATGTATTTTCCAAGCTAGTGCTATTAGATCTGAAATATTTTGCTATTTTAGCTACTCCTTTTAAATTTTTTCCAGTGTAATATTTGTCTTTATTTGGGTCCCATATTGCAACTGGAGAGAACCCACAGTTTATTATTTTCCAAAGTCTTATGATCTGTAAACAAGTCCTATGATTGTGCAGAGGGTTTGATTACAGGGTTCCAGCTAATGGAATAATGAAATTGCTCTGTCTGTGTATCAGTAGCCTCCTAATGACCTATGAGCTTGCTGCCAGTTTCAAACAAATTTGATAGAAGGGTAGATCCTAAATATTATTGTGTTTCTAAAGTTTCATGGAAATTGTCTGGGTACTGGAGAGGGACCTCAGCTGAATGATTGCACTGAGCTGAAAGTCAAAAAAGGTAAAACAGACATTATCCTGTTTCTTAGCAGATGGATATTATAGTCAGACACAGAGCGTGTGCTGTCTCTTGCCTGGTAGACAGGAGACGTAAGAGAATCTAAGAGTCTTGTGCTGGGAGAAGCTTTGAGAGAAGAAAAACACAGATAAGTATAAAACCTGGTTTCATTAGTTCTTCAGCTCGTAAAGTCAATTTCATAAAGTTTGAGTTGACAACATGATTTAATTATGGCTAAATTCTGTCTCTGTCCAAGAATATTCTTTAAAAAAGGAAGACTAGAAGTCCACATCCTGTGACTCCCTACACTGCTTCATCGGGTGAAGCAGCTAATTTGCGCCTTGCAGTAAAACACTCTTAGAAAGCTATTGCAAAGGTATCCAGTCTTTTGAACTCTTCACCACGAGGGAGTGCATGAGAAACAGCAGCTGCCTGTATGGCCATCTCTGTATACCCCCCTGGCCAGTCTCTGGCCTCTTTCAAACTGTGGGTGCTGAGATAGGCAAGGAAGATTTGAGCTGAGCCTGATAATAAAATGCTGCAGTGTGGAGGGGAGATTAGACTGCTGTGTAGCAGACAGGTATCTGCTGGGGGAGACCCTGTTGTTTTGGGGTGTCCTGATGCTGCAGTGAAGGTGCTGGGGCGTGACCGTATTGTCCAAATGAGCTCATCTAGCTCCAATGTCTGCTCTCAACTGTAGTTCTCCTTGCTCACTCACATGCTGCTTAATCCCATGCAGGATCACCCTGCTAATCTGGAATAATTAAAAAAAAAATCAACAGAACCAAACAACTTGATAATATGTGCTAAGGAGAGCTGGCATGATTAGCTTGTCTGTAGCACTTAAAAATGAAACGCTCCATCAGCAGGCTTCCTCAGTGCCATTCAAGATGATGTAAACATGTACCAAAAATCTGAATAAAGTCATATTTCTAATGGTGCAGGCAAAAATTCTGACCTAGTTTAATCAGTCACTGTGCTTTTCTGGTTGTTCTGATTTGTTGTTCATTTGCGCTGGGCAGCTGGACAATAGGATTTTGCATGGACCACAAACAATGAAATAAAACAGCAAGATGTACAGTATTTTACTGAAACATAATATAAAGGGCAGCAGGGGACTAGTCAAAGCCCAATATTCTGAGACTGTAATTTTTTATCACTAGTTTATTTCCTAAACCAAAATGTTTTTGAGTATAAATATTGGATGAAAGCAACGCTGCACCATGTTTGCTGTCATGGAGGCAAGACCAAAACCTAATTTTTATTAGAATTAAATTAATATGGCATAAGTAGTTTTACAGTTTTAACATTTTAATATTATTTATGTTCTAACTGCTCTGCATAAATAGAACTGTTCCTTGCTTCTTTTGGTTTTACTACTAATAAAAAGTAATAGGCGTAATAATTCAGGGACTGTTTGCATTTCCAGGCACTTTTGTTCTGTCGTGTTTACCTACTCAAGGAGACATACCAAAAGCCAGACCACAAGAAGCTTTAACACAAAATGCAGCAGCCACTTTACAACCAGACTATGTATCTGAGAGCAGGAGGAGCCTAAAACAAATACCTACAATTAGTATTATTGATGAAAGGACTTTCCAATAAAAAGAAGATTGAGAAATCTACTAGGATGGTTTTTCAGTTTTATTCAGTGCGTTATAGTAATTACATTATAGGTATATTAACAGACATATTTCCCTAATTACCAATTGATTTCCCAGAGTACTCAAAAATGTGCGGAAAAAAACCCCCTATGTGTGATGGACATAAAGGTAATTTTTTAGCACTGACAAGTTTTTACATTTCATTTGACAGTAAAATGAAGTATGGAAGAATGCCATCAGTCCCAGTGCCAAGTAGGTAAGAATCTCAGTCACCAGGAAACTCATGAAGTCAGATTGTGCTTTCAGGTCTCCAATAACAAAGGAACAAATGTAGATTTCCTCTGCTAACATGACAGAGCATGTGGTGTAGAGGCAGCATTTTTACATTTTAAAGTATATTTAGCAGTACAGCTTGGAATACATTGAAGAAAATAGGTGTTGTCCTGTAACTCCTAGAAGCTTTTTCTTGGACTTTGCTGGAGTCAGGAATGTACACAGTACACATTATACTGCTAATAGATTTATGTAAAGCAGCCTACATGTAACCTCTTTCTAGTTAACCCTTAAAGGTTAGGCAATTTGGCCTTATCACAAATGCTGACTTCATAGAATGTAAGACTTCCTAGGCTCTTCCCGCTGCCAGTGCCTCCTAGGAACACTCTACAGCTCTATGAGGTCTGAAAATCCCTGTTCTGACTCAATCTCTAAACTCTTCCTTACCTCACTGACACTTGGAAAACTAAACAGGTTGGGCTTCCTTAGCTGAAGGCAGCTTTTTTTAAAACCTCTTAAAACCTTCGATCAGTGACTGCTTAATGAGGAGTGATACCTTTTTACTTATCCATAACATGCCACTGCTTCAGGAGTTTTTTATACAGTGTCATCAAACAAAAATCATCTTGCATTTGTGGGACTCTAATATCTTTTGCTTAGTAAATTATGTAAATTGTTTTAGTAGAGTATTTGATGTCACTATTTCTATGCACTCCTTTCAAATTTTCTTCTGTTACAGTAAAGGGTATGGTTCTCCTTTCATACTTGCGTAGTTTATGGGTCACAGACAGAAAGGAGTGAGGTGAGGGTTTTGTGATTATTAGGTGTATTGAGTAGAAGGGGTTACATCTTTATCATTGCCAGTTCTAGTCCCTTTCATTCCACTAATACCACAAAAGGCAACTGAATATCCACTGACTTGAAAGGGCTTTGAATATTGTTTACAGAGGCATATAATTTATATAGTTTATCAGCAAACCTAAGGATCAAGTTCAGCTATTGACTAAACAAGCACAAGTGCCTTGATTTTGACTTCTTGCGTGGGATGAGTTTGAAGCTGTCATAGACTGCTTCACATAGCAAACACTACCACAGAAGTCAGTAGAATTCTTATACAGGCATAAATTTACTAAAAGTTAGAAGAAAATTAGGCCCTAAGTCTCCTTTGCCTGAGTCATGTTTTAGTCATTGATCATTTTATCCTCAATTTGGGATAAGCCTCGATGAAATTTTGTACAGCCCTATTGTGTTTGCAATCTAAAAAGAGGTTAAGGAAATAGCCACATTGGGAGGAGTGACAATATGCAAATGCCTTTGCAAAGCACATTCATTCTCAGCAGAGTTGTAACATGTCCCATGGTTCTCATTAAGGGTTCTTTGCTAAATCTTTTTGTTTTTCCTGTCTTACTGGCAAATGTTTACTATTCCCAGATATTTACTGTATTTAGCATCAAACTGTAGCTGGAATCACAGACAGCTGCTGAAAATGTTGGTGAGCACAGAAAATGCTGCAAACAAAAAAAAGCTGAAGGTGGGAGAAAGGCAGGAATTCTCACAGCCTGTATGATCAAAGACCAGGGAATGGGTTATGCTTTCCTCCACAGTGCTGGTCTTTCACAGTCTGCACTGTCTCTCTTTAAAATATGAAGTATTTTCTGCAGGTCTCCAAAAATGATTATAACTTAAACATGCATCCTCCCACAACATTCAGAAAATCAATGCTGCTGTCGTTGCATACATTGACACAGAAACTCCCTCTCCTTCCCAAAGTATCTCCACCTTGGAGTGTATGAACTGCTAATGCTGGGCTCACCATGGCTGATGGGGCTTCTTTAGGACAAGCAGGTGTCTCACAGAATCCAGATGTTCTGCAACAGAGAGCAAGGCCTCAAGAAGCATCTCTCTCCCTTGTACCACCATACCTGAGATAGTGTCGCATTTCCTCAGTGAAGGAAAATCCTGTGGCACCTCACAATGCATGATGTGAAATGCTGAGTTCTGATGGCAGTTGCTGCCAATTTGCTTATTTAATTCCCAGCATTCGCACATTGGTCGCTGAAGACTCAGGCTCTGGCACAGAAGCCCTGGTATTTTTGAAGTCCAGATCCAAGAACTAAGTATGTATGCCTGGGAAGTTTGGGCTATGCCACTGCAAGTCTGCACATAAAAGAAAAACAAATGCAGTGAGTAGAGTCCTATGTTTAAATTTTGTGCTGGAGATTCAAAACAGCATTCTGCAAGATCTAAAAAGTGACAATGACTGCTCCCAGCCTCTGAGGGAGTTTTTTAAATTGATTTCAGGTGATTCTGGGTCAGGAGGTACATACCAGTTTGAAAATGCAAATGCTGGACTGGTATATCCCATTAAAATCCTCCTGGCTCAATTACTCATCTCTCTGTTGTACATTAATTGACTTTGCCTTATCCTGTTCCCAAAAGGGAAAGTTCCTATCTGTTTGTACTGTAAAGTTATTGATCTGGATGATGGCTGTGCCTGAGCCCTCGGAGACATTTTGCAGGAGGCAGGGGAATAAAGCACTGCAGCGTGAGTTACTGCAAATTCACATTGGGTCCAATTTTGCTCACAGTCTGTTGAGGCCCGAGCAATCTGCAAAGCTCAGAGGCACAGCAACAATTGGACGGTAAAGGCCTCACTATGAGGGTGGGTTTTTGCAAGTGCAGCAGATCTAATTTTAAGGTCAGAACCCCCAGGTGTCCTTCCTCCGTGCAACGGACACGTACGTGGTTCAGAGATAAAGTGTGTTGGCTGGCTCAGTGTGAAATAAACTGCCACACACTGATGTGGGTTGCTTTTATGTGGAGTGTGTAGAACCAGTTACAGCTCAGAGCAAATACAGCCACTTCTCTTTAAATCGTTTATGCTCCATTTCTAGTAGTTCTCCTGCTAGTACAGATTGTTCAGCAACCAAATAGCAGGCTTAATCCATCAGGTTTGAAAGAGCAGAGATATGTTGAGGACAAATTTGGCCTCATGTGTCCATGTTGAAGCTATTGGCTCTTTTGAATGTTTTATTTCTCAGTTTTTCTGTTGGCTTTTGTCTCTTTCATTCGATAAACCTCCTCTTTCCATCTGGAATTCCACCTCCTGTGTCCAAATCTCATCTTTCTAACTTTTCTAAACTTTAGGAAATAAAGAAGAAATGTACATAAGCTAGAAATAAAATGCTGGCCCTGCTGAAGGAAGTAGAAAAATTGAGACTGATTGATTGAATTTGAACTTAAATATTTCAGGTTGAGGACTCAGGGACTCTGGCATCCAGAAAATACTGCTAGCATTGAAAACAATGTGTTTTTTTTTACTATCTCTGTTTCTTCCTGGTCCATGACTAGTTGCAGAAGAACATGAAAGACTTTTTCCCTAGTGCCATGATCTTTTCCCCTGCAAAACATGATAAGCAACATTCAGTAATATTGTTATATAACTATTAAGTGATATTTTTTGTCTAAAAATCTCAAAGTATATGACATGAGTAACTGAACAGTATCATTCCTGTTCTAGGGGAAACAGAGACTCAGTGCTGTATGTTTCTTGCTCCGTGCCACATCCGCTGAACTACAGTGGAAGAGTAAATTGCAGGTCCACTGTTCCAGATAAAACTGCTTGGGCAGACATAACTGTAGATGAGAAGGACTTAAGCAGGTACTTGTCTGGTTTATTTAAATGCCTCTCTTCCAGGCATCAGCAAAGACACTCTATTTCCTATCTTCTGACTTGAATACTCATTTATTTTAAAATTTACTATAAGCAAGTGCTCAAGCATGTAAGCTTAAAATTCTCTTTCTGAAAGCATTCATGTGAACATGAGTCAAGTACTTGAATGTTTGTGGAAAATGAAGGCGAAAGAAGCATAAGTGAATATTTATGGGAATTGATTGTGATATGTACCCTTTCTGTCGGACTAATCAGAACAAGATTGACTGTGTGAAGGCATTACCAGTGAGTTGCAGAGGGGCCACTTGCCTACCAGTTCCAGAGCAAGGACCAGGAGCAACTACTCCGAGGAGAGCAATTACCACCCCTTGTGCATTCCTGTGACTGCACATTGCTACCCAGGTCTAGGTGAGAGCCCAAGGGATGGGATAGGCTCACACTCTCAGTTTAATATAATAGCTTCTTTTGAAAACAAGATCATATATTTATTTCCTGATCATATGACTAGGGGGGAAATAAAAAAAAGATAAAGCAGACAAGAATACTCTCATTTATTAGGCTTAGGGAGCTCTGATGTTCAAGCTTGGTTCTTGTGGGAACTGAAGATAAGAGAAAAAGCTCCCCACTGCCAGATATAACCTCTGCGGCAGGATCTCTAGAAAAAAAAAAGGAGTACATCTGAAAATGTTTTCCTTTGTACTGTTGGGTTTTTTATATTCCTAGGGACTAGCTACATGGATCTGGGAATTATATGATAAACTTTGGATTTATGCCGTCAGTTTCTATGCCTCTTATTTTTTATTTGCTTAGATTCTGATCTCAGTGCATTGCTACTTTTCACAGTACATTTAAAAAATCCACTTACACATATATGTGTTTGATATATATGTCATACCCTAAGGATCACAGTCTGGCCAAGAGATTCCCTTTTAACAATTAAAAGAAAGGAAGAAAGGAATAAAATTATTACCACATTTTAATTTTTCTCTTGGTGAACTTCATATATTGGCTCCATCGTGCTTTTCTGAAGTATGACAGGTGTCATTTGTGCCAAAACAGTCTTGAAAAGGTGTGGTCTGATATTCCCCGGATTGCACATCAAAATGTGATGCAAAGCAAAGAGAATGGTAGAATTGGTTTGATAGCCACTGAAGCAGGCAGAGAGCAGACATATTGCTGTCCAGAAGAAGGGAAAAATAACATTGAAGGAATGAAAAAGGATTTAGAAAAGTGTTTTCCAAATATAATTTGTTTGAGGAGCTCTCCTGATTCTTTAAGGAATAAGTGTGTTGCAGTCAATTCGGGCACAGAAAACAAACTGCTATCCCTTTTGTTGTATTAACAGACTAAATTCAACAGTATTTAATGCAAACATTTTATAAACACATCACTGTCACAGTACGTTTTGCTGTGAGGAGCATGCGTTTGAATTTACAGTTCACTGTATGAAAAAAAGTGATCATTTATTTAAGATTATACACAACTTATCATCTGTTAACTAAGTACTAGGACAGATTGCTGTGAGTTACTAGATTGTGTTCTAGCTCCTGGTTCTGAGTATTATTCAGGAGGTAATGCTATGGGAAGTAAACATAGGAACTGGCTCTTGGTTCAAAAAGAACAAATTCAGGTTTTGAAAAAGGTTGACAGAATGTAGACAAAAGCACGTACAAGTGCAACCTGCAGAACAAAGTGTCTTCAGAAAGGTGAATTCCATGTACTTTCCCTGTGAGGCCCTGTGGGACTCCTGGTTTGTACTCATCTCTTAGTGGTCTATATTTTTAAATAGATGTAAAGCAGTCATCTTCTCCAAGTATTTTGAGGTGTACCTTTTGGTTCATGAAATATGTGCTGAATATGGATATTTTCTTGTTCAGAGTTAACCAAATGTGTGTACTAGGAGTTGATTATTTTTGACTGCTTAAGATTTCATTTAAATGCAAGAAAATTCTCTCATAATTAATTCTGAAATATTGTGGACATACGTACAATTTTGGGAAAAACATTTTTTTCTACAGCTCTTATCATAAACAAACAATGATGCTGTCCCAGGAAAAATATATTTCACTCTCATGGGCTTTCATTGAATAAAGAGATTTTGAACTGAGCTCCTTAAAATATCAATGCTCTATATTACTCCCCAGATACAGATATAAATCTTTATAATAGTGCACTTTACAAGCAGCACTCCCGAGTCTTTTTTTGATTGGTAATCACAGTGTTTCCTTATTAATACAGTAAAAATTGTAAAAAACATAAACAGTTTTCAATCTATCTGTTCTTTCTGTATGGATATACATCAGCTTCTGCTTTAAGCAATCCTATAGTTTCAGCCATCATACTTTTTATGGCTTTATATGGGAAGGAAATTGTACCAGAAAACTGAAGTCAATGACAGCCGTTCTGTGAATAAATCCAGTTATCTTTGGTATCCTGGATATAATAAAAATGTACAAAAGTTAAATTTCTGCATCATCACAGGGTTATGTTGACTGTTTTTAACATCAGTAGGGAAACAAAGTTCTAACCAACAGTTTTTTCCCCCAAATATTGCCTGATTTTGGGTTATGTTTTCATTATAACAGTGTCTAAAAGACACTGTATGCTTACTAATCCTGACACTAAAATATCTGATCAAAATGTAGAAATATGCAGGAATAAAAACTAATGTAAACTTTGGATAAGTTGTAAGACTCCAGATACTCCTGCTATTTTTCAGCCTTAATTTTCCTATACCCTTGTGCCATGACTTTGATGAAACCTCTGATGACCAAACTGCTTCCCCCCTAGTTACAGAGGCAATATGTCTTTCTCCCACTTTGATTAACGTTATGTTTGTGTTAGGTGGGAAGCTATGAATACGTAGGCTCCCATACCTTGGCATGAATTCTGGTAAACCCACATCCTTCCCACTAGCAACTTGTATTTCTGGAAGAATTCACCCACATCTGGCAGACTCTCATTCCTTACCTTTTTGTATGCCTGGACAACATTTTTAGGAAACCTTGTCTTTTCCTCTGGGAAGGCAGAGCAACTGCGTAATTTTTATTGGAAGGTGCAGAGGGATTAAGAGGTCTTTCTTATACGGTCTGTTGTGTGCTGAGGTAAATGTCATGAAACTCCAAGAACTGGATGTCTTTAGAGTAAAGCACCATTTTGGCAGTGGCGAGTGTTATGATTCCCATTTCAGAATATTATTTTGGCTTTATTGCTATTTGCCGTTTGCCAGCTGTCATTATTTGTTGAAGTCACCTACAATGAAGACAAATGGAAAGTAAGCCTGTTTCTTAGACTCAAGGCAAAGTTAAGGCAAAGCCTGAATGCACCACTGCTATTTGTCACTGTCAGAATGATACTTCCTTAATGCTGGTGGAGCCTGAACTTTTCTGGAACAGGCCAGGCACTGGTCTACAAGTGCCATGCAGATGCTAAATCCACCATATTTCAGACAGTAAGTGTGAAGTAGGAAATGCTAACTTTCTGGAACATGAGCAGCTAATACAACACAGACTTCATAAACCACACAGTATGGCTTTAGGAGCATCTTCTCTGGAGTTTCATAGAATATTCCCTAGTTGTCCCAGCAAGATTCTTTTGAGGACATTACATGAATCTGTATATAATCTTTAAAGGGATGAATGGTGAAGTCAATATCAAAGATGAATTCTGTAGTCCTGTGTTTTCACTCTTCCATGGAATTATACTCTACAAAAACTGTGCTTACATCTTAGGTGTATAATTTATAGGGTAACACTGTGAACTTACTTGCTACTTAGACTAAGGGATAATGATAAATACTTAATAAGGATTTTGTCCCCATGTCATAGGACATTTCATAAGAATGCCATGGAAACACAGTTTTGTTGAAGAATTTATAGAGCACTACAAAAGCTGGCTGATGACCTACATGTAGGTCATCAAGTGAAGGATTTCCTGTCAAAATACAAGTTTATGTTGATTAAGATTTTGCAGGGATCTTGGCTACCTTTTTGGTCTAGTTCAATATGATACAATATGAACCTTATGGAAAATGTATGCCTACAATATTTTCAGTTGATATGAAGCTGATGGGACTGCAAGGGTGCTGAAAAATGGGATTAATATTCAAAATTATTTTGACAAGTTGTAGATACAGCCTGAAAAAATGGATGAAATATTAAATTATACAAGAAAGTAGGTATATCAGGTAACCAAATACATGACAAGAAGGTTGGTTGGGATCAGCTTTTCAGAATTAGTTTTGAGGCTAGTGTGGATTACAAACTGAATATAAATCATGATGCTGTAGGAGAGACAAGATTAATGATGGGATTTATAAACAGGAAGGCAGTCTGCCATGCAGAAGAAGTCCTTGTACTCTGGTCAGAAGTGGTAAAACCTAGATTAACTGAGACCTACAAACAAGAACTGGATCTTACAGAAAGAGTTGAGAGAAGGAAAGTAGAAATGACAAAAGTTCCATAAAGTGACTTCTTGAAGTACTGTAATACCATTTGTAGAGTTTGGTGATAACACATAGCTGGAGAGAAAACTAAGGCACTGAGATGTAGGGTTTTCTGGTTCTGCATAGAAAATTCTCACCTGCAGTATGTTTGTGGTTTGGAGTAGTCTTGTGGAGAAGCAACTTTTTGTAGTCAACCATGTACTGATCATGCAGTCCATAGAGGGTAAGAAATATGTAACCCTAAGTCTTCCTAAAGTGCGACACATAGATGTCCTGATTAATAGACAGAAATCTTATACTTTCTTGTGTATCATTATTATTAAGCATTATTTTCGGGTTCATTGTTTGGCTCTGGCATTCTTTAGGTATAAATTAAGATATTTTCCTTTGGCTGTATTTCTCTGTAAAATAATAAAAAAAATCAACATTTTTTAGATTTTTTTAGAAACTATGATGTCTACGTAGTCAAAGTAATGCTTACTCCAATCCTGAGTGCCTCATCATGGTAATAGCCCAGAAAGAACTCTGAGTGCAATATGTCTGGGGAATAATGTGAACGGTGGAAAGGGGCTGTGCTGATGACTCACAGTGGCAAAATGACTGACATATTAATTGACTGGGATGGACTGCAACATAGTAGAACATAATAGGAAAACTGGGATGGTGTAATGCTGCAGGAGTCTTCAAAATCTGTTGGACCACACTAGCAATCCAGTTCCTCCTTTTGCCTAAGGTGAAAGAAGTATATCTAGACCATATCTACATCCTAATTATGTCTAATTTTTTCTTAAAAATCTCTCACTCTTGCTAAAGGCTCCACATAGTTCCTAGGTTTCCATAGATATATAACTTTTCTTATACACACAGACACATATATATATGAATATGTATATATATGAATTTTCTGCTGAAAAATAAGCCAATTGCCAAATACTTCTTCTCATTACTTTAATGGTTCATTCATTACCACACCAGAGTGTGATGGTTGGGGTTTATCATACATTTTTTTTCTAATTATATCCCATCTTCTAAACATCTTACTCTTCCTGCTGCTCTTCAGTCCTTTCAATTTGTCTACATCTTTCATAAAGTATGACACTGAGAACTGACACAGAAGTACTGCTGAGCTTGCTAGCAATGGGTAGAGTGAGATGATTCCTTCCCATGTCTTACACAGGATGTTCTGGTTAACACATGTCAGAATGACATCTGTCATTTTTTTTTTTTGTAACAGCGTTACACCACAGGCTGAGAATTAGTTACTCTGCTGTCTTCCACCACACCAGGCCCTTGTCTATGCCACTGTCTTCTGAGTAATTAAGCACGAGTGCATCAGTGCCCTTGGTTAGTTTTTGTTTTCTTTTCTTTTCTCTATGGTTTCTTTACTTTCTACCTGTCTGTACTGGATTTTGTTCTATTGACTTAGAAGCCATGTTAATATGGCTAAGGAAGTGTCTCAGGCTCAACCAGAATAAGCAATTCAGTGTCAGTATTTCAGAGATTTTGTGTGCTAGCAGCTAACCAGCTGGGAATAGCACTGTCTCCTGATGGTGAATATGGACTTATTCTTGTGATACTCTGGGTCATGTCAAGGGATGAACTCACTGTGCTTTGCTTTTTCCCCCTTGAATTATCCATGTGTTGTAGCAGCTATGACACCAGACACAGGGCTGTCTCAGGAACTAGAGTGAATGTGAAAGCTGGTGTTAGCATGTAGAATGAAAAATAGTGGTGAACCCTGTCAAAACTAAAGATCAGACTGGGCCCCTGTACCTGTTACTTTGCATGAAAAAAGGAACAAATCCTAGGGCTTTCTTCCAAAGGACCACGAGCATTGCAATCCCAGATAAAAGAGGAAATATGCCACTGTTTAGTCACATTTAGTTTAGGTTTCCATAAATCCCCAATCATGGGTATCTTTACAAACTGCACTGTACGGAGAACTAAGCTGCTCTTGAATATTAATAACCCAGACTAGCCAGATCAATTCTGTATTAAGGTCATGTCACTCACTGCCTGCCTGATGATGTCAGGGCAGCTCCAACAGTCTTTAAAGTACCATATAATTTAAGGCCATGAATGCTAATTAAAACTTTTGGCTCCATTAACGCACATGTTCAGGAATGACTCGGAGTTGTGTAAAATACTGGGCTTTTGTCTATAATGGGAACATCAGTGGAAACTCATAGGTGCCAAAGGCTTTGCATGTTCTGCCCCTAGCTTTGGAGCATGGTGCCAGCTGAGACTCAGAATGTTAATTCCATAAATGCCTCCAAGTCAAGACTACAGGCATGTTTGTTTAATCTGGCTTTTCCTGAACAATAGCTCTGTCTCTGGGTGCATTCTCTGAAGTGCCGAGAGATTTTTTTTGGTGGTTTTTTTTAACATGAAGAATACCACATACGTAAATGTATAAAATGTGTAATATATTTTTGATATGCAGTGATACATTTATCTTCATCACCCTATACAAAAAAGGAAGCTCGAATTCATCTGATTCCAAGAACTCGAAAGACTTTTTTTATACTAGCAATGAAGTTAAAAAAATCAGCCCCTTCTAAACTTGTATATTACATAAATAATGAACATTAATGCAGTTTCAAAAATGGTAGCAATCATTTCTCAAATGTATTGTTATTTTAATACCCACAAGAGATTACTTTGATTTTCTGAATAATATCTAGGTTTACAGCAGGAACTGCACAGCCTATGTGAGTAATATGAGACCTAATTTTGTTATAGCCTGAAATCAATAAATATGTGCTTTTAAAAGTGAGTTATTGATGCCATTTGAGAAAAATCTCCTTACCTAGACTTTTGGCGCAAACTTGGATGCACCAAGTTTGGTTGGAGGAAAAACCAAACCCTTCCAGTCAAGGCTGACATTTTGCTGTTGTTTATCTCCCTTCACCTTCAACCCTCCCCCATCTCCCCTGCTTGCCTTCACCTGGCTGCCTTTGCTCATTTGCAAATCTCAATTGAACACTTTTTTTTTTTTAATTTGCAAGAAGAAATGCAAATTGCTAAAATGCAAATGATGGTAGTGACAAGAAGCTACATGCAAAAATATGATATAGGACTTTGATATAGAACCAATTGTGTCTGTGGGAATGACAAATGATACTCATATAGTTAAAATGCTGCATTTATTTTACCATGATTCTCCATGTGGACATTCTTACTCAGAAGTAAATACTTTTTTTGTTTCTAGTTTAGATAAACTGCTTTCAAATCAACAGAAGATAGAATGGATAAAACCACTCATTTTACTCACATGCACACACACATTCACATCCTTATGGAGGAAAAAGGGGGCTATATTGTCCAACTACAGTGGTTTAAATTCCCACATTACTATATATTGTTATAATTTCTGATATAGGCAGGCTCTTACACTCCATATGGCTTCCATATGCACAAACCCTTGGTTACTGAAGATGGATGAAAGCCATATTGTTTTTTAATGCATATGCTGAAGAAAAAGAGCTATCACTAACCTGTGAACTGATTATACCTGGTATACTTACACTGATGCTGTTAAAACATAACTATAGTTGCATAAAGCTGTGCCTATAGCAGAAGCCTTTGGTAGAATACAAAGGGCATTTAAAAGCAAGTTATATTTTTTAAAAGGAATTTCCATTATTGACAGAAGTTTATGACGATATTTTTACTGAAAAGGAAATGTTTTTTCTGATGCAGCTCATTTTATGGAAGGAGACGGCAAAAGCTGTGTTAGAAGTATCCTCTTGGTGGTAGGACAGCAGTCACAGCAGGACAGGATGCTGGTAGAGCTCCCCTGACAAACACTCTTGCTCTAGACCAGGCCTCAGGGTCCATTTCTTAAGGTGTTATGTAAATGGGGTGTTAAAACCATTGTGACAGCAGAGAAACAAAGACCATTCCTTGAGGGGAAAGGAATATGCAAAACTGGCTGGAGACAGTCCAACAGTTTGGGGCCAGGTTGTCCTCCTCTTCTGGATCTGGGTGAAAGAACCAGCAGGCAAAATTGAGTTCAGTGAACCATGGCAGGGCCGTAAAAACATCTGAGCTGAGGTGGTGGGCAAAATCCAGGGGCATCTGGG
The DNA here is from genome assembly GCF_003945595.2 of Pipra filicauda. Classification (NCBI taxonomy): domain Eukaryota; kingdom Metazoa; phylum Chordata; class Aves; order Passeriformes; family Pipridae; genus Pipra; species Pipra filicauda. The sequence goes on along the minus strand of NW_024105031.1, from coordinate 2,234,276 downwards.
AGGTTTGGCAGTAAAGACGGCTCATGTCACTGAGTTCAAGCCCCATTTTGGCCCCTGTTCGGTTTTCCTGGGACTTCAGTGTGAAGCAGAAAGGTTGTTGTAGTGGGGAGAGTGCAAGTGTTAGAGGAGAGGTGCAAAGTCTTGTGCAGGCACTCCCCATTGTCTTGCACGGAGGAAGGATGAGCAAAAACATGCACATAAACACGGTCCAAGTGGCAGATGTAGCTTTCACAAAGCACCCAGATATTTCATGGTTCGTTTTCCATGGTTCAGTGTCCCTGGAGTGGTCATAGGTAAAGATCTGCTGAGAAGGAGTTTATTTTACATTTTTCGTACATTTACAGAGCTATGGTCAAAATACTGAACTAGAAGGAAGAACAAGGCTGTGGGTAACCTTGGGTAGAGCAGTCAATAATCTCTGCTTTCATTCCACTCCCTCCTGCCTCCGTGCACCCTTAGACGCTGGGTGGATCATGAATTAAGGTCCTTGCTGGGCATATTGGTGTCAGCACACAGTACAGCCTGAGTCCAACAGAAGGGCTCTTGATCTATCAGCAACATGAAAGAAACATTACAGCCCAGTGGCAGCAAGCAGGGGAAAAAACAAATAAAATGTTATTATAATATTTCCTGTTAAGGAAGTTGAGATAATATTGTGACTGGTAGCTGACCAGCTGCTTTCATTTAATATTTTTCTAATTTTAGTCAGTGTTGGTCAAACAAACACAGCTTTCAGGGGATTTCCTTCAGTGTTAACAGACTGTCGTGTAGTTGGTTGAACAGAAGCTTTGCAGTGTGAGGTATGATCAAGAAATGTGCCCTTTATAAAAATAGTGCTACATTGGTACAATGTAGCTGTTCTTGAGGGGAGCAGATTTTCAAAACCTGGGATCCTGGTTGCGCTATTCATTGGTTTTACCCTGCTGCAATCACACACCTCTGGGGGACTGGATTTGGACAGGGCAGACCTGCTTATGGTAGTGCAAATCAGTAAGGAAAATAGAGATATTCCATATTATGGCTCTGCTGATGCTGGAGTTTGGCCTAGGGAGCTCAGCCCCTGGAAACAGCGGCTGTAGCTGGAGGTGCAAATGAGCTGTCCTGCACCTGCAAAAAGTAAGTCTGGGACTCAGACCTTCTAAAATTATTCCTGGGCACAGAATGGGCTATTATAGTGGAATTTTCAAAGAACTCTTTGTAGGGCAAAAAATAAAATTCGTTGGCTGGCTGGTAGCAGAGAGTCATAGACAGTCTGCCACTGTGTACTCAGTGCCCAATGTGCTGCTTATTCTAAGTTGAGCTGCTAAATTGCTTAGTGTTAATAATTTGGTTTTTTGTTGCAGTGGTGGAGCTGCCTGCCTGCTCGAGGGACGATGGCTGGTTAACTATTGCCTCCCCAAGGGTTGCTACCCTCCATCCTCTTCTTGACCTTCTTTTTGCTGCCAAGTTGCAAGACCTTTACGTCGCATGCCTTGCTTTACAAGAGTTTTTCAGCATGTATCAGATGCTTGCATGAGTCAGAGAGCTGGCTTCCACTTGAGATCGCTAAAATCCATAACACTGGGATTCAGGGCCACATGCTTCTCTAACGTTCATAACCAAAATGTCATGGCAATGTGGTTCCTGCATTCAGCAGAATTATGGTTTGCTACAGATGTTTATGAGTGCATGGGCACAGTTAGAAAGTTTGCTGCCCAGTCTCCATTCTGCATGGAGGGATTTGAAGAAAAACCCAGGAACCAGACCCATTTTAGAAACTGTAAAAGCTGTTTTGGGGTATTCAGGAGTCCTGACTAAACTCACCCGAATGTTAACAAATTGTGGAATGCTATCAGTGTTATGTGTTAAAGGGAGAGGAAACAGCTAGAAACATATGTCATTTTGTATCTGTTTCATATAGTACTATTATGATCAGAAACTCTACGTCATCTTAGCATACTGATATTTGTGCTCCATCAGTATGTCTGTAACACATTGGTTCAGCTGAGAATTTAAGTGATATTTTCATTTTGCTTAATAGCTGGTAATGGAAACACAGTCTAATGTCTCAAAATTAAACTGTGAAAGCCCTAAGTCTTTGCTGAAGAATTCAGTGGTGAAACTGTAGCTCTCTGAAACCTCTGAGACAATTGGTATGCTTGCAAATATTGCAAAGGAAGAAAAGGAAGACAGAATAGTGAGTTGCCAGAAGGAAGGACCAGGAAGAAGAACAGCTTTCAGTTTATGAATGTTTGTGTTAGAATGACAAAGTACATATATCCAAGGGAGGCCAGGCAAGGTAATCTTACTGAAGACATTCTGAGGCTGGCAACGTTCTTCTTATTCCTAACACTTTGTTAAAGTCAAAGACTTTCTAAAATATGTATCTGCAGGTAGTATTCAGTCCTGTTGAACTGTATTTTAAAAGTTTTATAAGGCTATTCTTCAAAAAACAACCAAGTGATATATATATATATATAAAAAAGAACAGTATTTGAAAATTACAGGAAATTAGAGACTTTGCTCTTGAGAATGTGTTCCCAAATTTTTGCTCTTTCTTTACTCCTTCGCTAGCATTGCAACCAAAGCTATCTGCAACTAGCAGTGGGTTCAGAGAAAAAGAACAAAACTGTGCATTAGTGACTACTACAAAGAAAACAGGAGAGGACATGTCATGGAGGACATCTGCTCAAACAAGAAGAGCAGACATTCTTCTGGTAGCCAAAACCAGCATTATAGTCACATTAAGAGTACATGTGATGTAGTCCTGATGGCACTTTAATTTGGTGTTCAGTCTTTATGCACTAACTATACAAACCTTGCCCTTATGCCACCTAATTGCACAGGGTGCGTCACGCTTTTCTACCCACTACCAGCTTTGTGCATTGAAAATGGCAGGTTTCACCCCATAAAGGTTCTTAATTTTTCATCCTCAATTAAAAGAACCACACATTTGCCATATTAAAATTTAAAATTGTGTTTATTGAGACATATGGGTATTTACTATGTGCAAATGTTATGTTTACTTCGAGATGTTTTCATATCTGCATATTTCTGTTAGTGATAATATTATTATGGCAATTCCTACATAAATGTGTGTGGTGTGTATTTTCAGTGTCTCTGGAAGTATTTATTAGTTATCTTTTTGCTAATCACTTTCAGAATGTAAAATATTGAATTGTGGGCTAAATAGTTCACAAACATCTTGATTTCACTTTCCTTTTATAGGGAATATTTGAGGCAATGTTAAATCTGAATTGAGACAACCTAGGCAAAGCTGTCTGTAAGTTTTCCTGAAAAGCTACATTTGGTTCAGTTTATTGAGAACTTTAATGAAAAGAGATCTGAGGAGAATCATTCTCAAACTCTTGGAAAATATTTTGTAGGCTGGCAGGAGGGAACGCTGCAGTTTCTAGAAGCGAGGACAGAATCTGACCTACAGATATAAGGAGATGACTGGAAAACAAAAACAGCTTGGAAGCCTTATATTCACAGATGCTTTTATTCTTGGTATGCCATTCAATTAAACATTCTCTGAGAATGTATGGCAATGCTTTCTCATATTTTCTCATTAAAAAGCCAGTTCCTTGAAACAACACTAGGGAAATCTTTGGCCACCAAAATAATCCACTTATTACTGTTTGTGACCTTGGCATTACTAGCTCTGAGGTGAAAAAATTAAAAGAAGACCAAGCACTGTGACCTGAAGTGAATGAGAGTTTTGATTCTCATTTCAGCAAGGTTCAGATTTGGTAGATTTTAATATAGCAACTGGCCTAACACTTCCTAAAATTACCTGAAACTCATGAATGTAATGGTAATGTGACATACATGAAGGACACATCTACACCAGTGTCTTAGTTCACATAAAAAGTGTAGGTTTGGATGGTAAAAAAAGTGATCCTGATCATCCCTGCTTGTGGTACATCAGGGAATCTCCATGGCATACTGGACCACAGTTTCCTGGCTTCCTCATAGATGTGGGATCATGGTCCAGGAGATCGTGGGGGAAAAAAAAAAGGAAAGTGACATTAATTACTGTTGTCATTTCTGGTATGCTAGCTGAGTTACTTCAGGATAAATTGGGCTCACTGTTGAGAAGGAAGTTCTATAATATGTTTGTGTACTTATCAGAATAGTGGAATACACTGAAACACCATTTTGCAATGACCCACTTCATCAGAGCATTCTCATCACAATAGCAGCTGGTTGGCTTTATGTCAAATGACTTATAAGGCAAGTACCCTACTTTAAAGATAGTGATTGTCATGATTTATCAGATACATTTTAGCATCCTGACAAAGAGAAAAACATTGGTGTTATGGACGTATCACCTTAAACACTATACAAATGATTTGTCTCTTGAATATCACTTAAATCTCAGTCAGGTAGGTAAAGCTTGGATTCTCGGCAAAAAAAAAAAGAGGACAAATATAAAAATAACATTATAAAGGAAGAGAACAAAAAAAAATCTATTTATTACATTACAAATTCCTTTTGCTTTGAACACAATATGAATCTTGTAATGGCAAATCTTATATGTCTGTGAAATTAGCAGATGGAAGAAGGATGTATGAAGAGCTCCAAGTCAACTGAGAGAATAATTTACATGATATCTTCACCTCTGAAAATGCAAGGATTCCCAGGCAGTAAGTCAAGAACATTTAAAAAACCCTCCACTTGATGAAATGAAACTGTATTATTTACAGTTATCAGGGAGAGGGATGTTCTCAGTATGCTACCTTACTGAAAAGAAGGGGGCACAGTAAGGTTTATGGGACTAAACACATCATGTTTTTATCATGAGCACTGAGTGATCTAAGTGGGTGGGTCCTGCAAAGCATGCTAGGTTGTGTCACAGCAGTGTGGGGCTGTAAAGAGAGGTCAATAATTTGAAATATTTCAAAGCATTTCAGAATTTATTAGGGATAAATGCTCCTGAGCACCTCAGATTTTCATACTTTCACTCTTGCTTAGGTGTTTAGTGGCTGCCTGGAGACAGATAACCTCTGTGGTTATCTGGTTAGCTCTTAATACCTAATTATCACTACATCGCAGACTTTAAGCTGGGTGATTGAGATTGAGTATGTTTAAAAGTCTGTAAACAAGGACTTTTTAAATATATTTTTTTAAAGAAATTAAGTGAATTATTCCCCTAATAGGAATACCCTCAGTAGATATGGGAGAGAAAACTAAGGTACGTCCCAGGGCTTTGCAGAAAAGGTTGGTTAAATTAGGCAAGGGTTAAAAAAAACCTGCTGATTTTTCCCATGTGTTTTATACCTTTGGTCATCTAATACAATACAGTAAGCAAAAGCATAGACTAAGAAGAAGATTCCTCCTTGGCAACAACAAAAACCAGTTAAAGAAGCAAGCAAGACACCTTCTTTTATAGCATTTCAAATGTATGGGTAAGTGTAAACACACCTTACTTTTTGGTGCAGTAAGTGGGATACCTGCTCTAATTTCTGGTCATTTGTATCTTCACATTTGGTCCTCTAGTGAGTAGATTCAAGAAAAGGGACCTGCGCCTGGTAAGGAGCTCCTTTAGAGGAGATTCTGGCAAATATCTTGCTCTTAAACTTGATCTTACAAAATCACGTCCTCTTTTCCCTGCCCCCACAACCTGCCTTCTCTTATAATTTCAAAAGCATTTGCAAAACTTTCAGTGGGCACAAAAGAGTCGGCTGCTTTCATTTGGTTTGCCATTCCTGATATTTACAGCATTCATATAAAGCCTGCTGTGGCTCTAAAGGCATTACCAGTGCTGAAGATGAGGGAGGAGAAAAAGGAAAAGTGTAGGAATCAGGAAAATCATTGGAGGAGGAGCCCTGGTTAAACCTGTTGACTGGGGAGCAAAATGGGGCAGGGTCCACCCTTCAGAAATCAGGTTGCTAGCTATGCAGTGGCATTTGTTTCTTACACAGACAGAAAAATTTTTGTATCCTTTACCCTAGACTGTTGAATATCGTCTTCTGCGTCTTCCAGATGCAGTCACTACTTTGTTTAAAAGGCAGAAGCCTAGAAAAGGGTGCTAAGAAACAAACTAATCAGCATGAGGCAACCATGAATGAGTATTCCATATAACTACTACACCTTTTCATCTCATTCATTCGTTCATTCATTCATTTGCTCAATCACTCTTTCCATTTATCAACTGTCACCTTCAAGATTTTGAGTCATGTCTTCCCGTCTTCTAATTTTCCTGGAGACTTTCAATCCCAATGCCATATCTTCCTAAGGACCTTGTTGATTCTCTGTATGGCTAAATCTATAACCTTTCTAAGGCATGTTTTATTTATGGATGTGCACTCAGCTGATGAGAGGGAACATTTGTGTACAATTTTGTATGCATGCACTGCCATGGAAAAGCAAACAAAGCTGATAATTTCTAGAACTATGTGGGGAACATCAAGGGTACAAATACCAGTATATTTCATGAAACTGATGTAGGGACAGGCGTTCTCAATCAGATCATACATACTGTTTCCTCTTCTGCCTTACCCATATCTGTGGGTGAAGGAAACCCTCTTGTAAGTAAAGTAACCAGCTCAAAAGGAAATGTTTTTCTCCTGCCATCAATTTTCAGTTGTTGTTTTTCTCTAATTCTCTAATTGTGTATAAAAGTGAAAAGCCTTCTTAGTTGAGGAAATATGTTATTCTTTGTACAAGCTACATCAATTTTTCATTAAAATATCTCATGACAATGAGTTCCATACAGTAACAGACTCTTTTGCATTTCTGTTTTGCACTAAAAGTCCAGAATCAGTAACATGACCACAGATCTCATCTCAAATTTATTTAGAAAATCAACAAAAGTCTGTTGAACTTAGAAACGCTTGGCTCTGGTGTATCTAAGAAGAAAAATTTCTTATTTGTGTATATTTGGCATTTTTAATAACTGAAAAAAAGGAAAACAACCTCATACCCATAGGTTTATTCTGGGGAGGTGGTTTCCTTGGGACTGATATGTAGCCCCACTCATAACTTCCCTTCCTAACTGATTTAGTTTTGGTTTTAAGTCATTAAAACAGGAGAAATGAAGTTGAAATATATTGCTGTGATCTCTGCATGGTGAACATAAAAATGTTAAAGGTATCTGCTGCTCCAGGAATATGATGGCTCTCCACAGACCCAAATAATCTGGGCAACAGAAGCAGGTGACTAGTGACTGCAATACTCGCAGCCCAACATTTCATTCAGTACAATTCTGAAGATGACTAGAAAAGAAAGAATATATATGTTCAGGATTAGTTCGAGAATATGCCAAGTTCTTTATGAAATAAGAAAGAAGTCCCAGGGAAAAAAAAGGAAGGATCATTCAGAAAAAGAGTATTTACTTCGATTCTAATTTGTAGGAGGAAGTGTACCACTGGTGTACAAAAAGGCTACAGTGCAATTTGGTATAGGAAATATTATTGACAAGCAGCTTTACAGGAAATGTTAAGGTATTAATTAAATTTATATATTGCTCTAACTCCACAACTAAATATTTATTTTGCAAGGAAATTATATTTTTTAAAGCAAATGTCCTTCAGTGTTGCTTCCTTTCATACAAGTATTTTCTGAGAGGTGTTCCTTCGAAAGAATATATGGATCTTTTGGCTCTGAACATTCTGGTTTTTTATTGTTTACTGTCACAAACTGAATAATCTGGAATGGAGTAAAACTTAGTCTGATTGTATCGTTGCACTAGTTAGAAGCATGTGTTTGATGATGTATACTACCTGCCTGTACCAAAGGGCTCCATGTGGGAAGTCACATGCTTTTCAATGCCTGTGGAACTCAGCAACTGAATTGAGAGACAAGGTCACATTTCACACCTTATTCACGAAGCCTGTTCATGAAATGCCTCTTATATAAAAATGTCCCAGACTCCCAGGAAAGAACTATGGGAATGGAATTTATAAGTAGGAAGTTCAAAACTTACATGGAAGAGAAGTCCCAGGAGGCTAAACTGCTGGGCCTATGCCACTTATTCAGCAAAACAATTAATTCAAAGAACACATGATAAGTGGGAGCCAGACAATACTGAGCCGCAGTTTTCTAGACAAATCATAGTAAAATTGTGTTGTAAGAACATCAGAATCTAATTCTCATTATGGTAAAATGAAAAGTATCGAGGGAATTGGAAATATCATCATCTCACAGTGATATATTTAAAGTTGCTGAACAGCTGATATTCTTCCATGTATTTTTTAGTAGTCCCAGAAAGTTACACAAGCAAATAACAAAAGCTAAGCTTATTCTGAACTTGGCAGGGGTCTAGATTTAGATTTTTTCATGAGACAATGAAATGATATATGAATTGGTGGCAGAAAAAAAAAAAAAAGAAAACTCACCTGCTATTGCATTAACCTTAGTTAAAAGAAGAACTGAAAAAAGATTATCTAATATACTTTGTACTTCAACTATTAAAGACCATCTAATTATTTATAAGTTTAGAGAAAAGTATCTCAAGCTTAGTAAACAGACAAATGTCTTAAGGGGCTGCAAGAGTACGCAGGAGGTTATTTTCCCCAATGATTCTTTTTCTATTTGTCAGAGTAAACTCTCTAAATTTAAAGCCTCAGCAGACTTCTTGTTTTTTTAAAGCCTCGGCAGACTTCTTGTTTTTTAAAGCAGCTATTGTTCTGACAGCCTCTTCATTTTCCCTTTATTCTTTTTCTTTCAGCAGACCTATGCACCAGAAATTGAAATGTAATGTGAGTTTTGTCAAATCTACATCAAAATAAAGTTCCAAAGCAGTATTTAACAGGAAATGGAAAGAAAGCAATCTAGTTTGCCACACTAGCTTGATGCTTAGTTGTCATATTTCTTGCATTTGTGATTTCTCCCTTTGATCACTCTAATAACAATTCCTTAGACTATTAAAACTGGAAGCCAGAAACATGTTAGTGAAAAATTCTACTTTTCACCATTTATGCTGTCTGTTTAATTTTTATGATTTGCTCTCTTTGGACCCTGAGAAGAAGGCTAATTTCACCACCCTCTTGCCCCAATGTTATGCCAGTGTAAACCTGTCAGGATTCATTTGTAAAGAGGTTAGTGATGTGTGCTTGATAGGCTTTGTTAAAACCTACTTTTAGGCCAAGCACCTTTGATGAGGTGGGGTGAGCGTAGTCAGTAGGATTTTTCTGTATTGCTGCTAGCAGCACAGGAAAAAGTAGGGAGCAGGTAAGAGTGGCACAACATGGATATACTGGACCCTTACTTTATTTCTAGTTCTGCTTTCTAGTCCTCTTTTAGAACAAAACCTCTTCTTTCTGAGAGGTTCCCCTAAAGGAAAATGCTCACATTTAATCTGACCTGAGAGCAGAGTGCTGGGGAAATGGTCCTTTTGATTTCTGTTCCCTCTAGCACTTCAAAACACTTCCAGATGAACAGATAACCACTGTTGTTTGTATTCCTCTTTTAAGCATAACCAATGGTAAATATTGAAGCAAAACAACAAAGGTGAGAATGTTATCTCTTACCTCACAAGAGTCTGAATTACCCGATCAATGTCACAAATGTAACAAGGATCATGGGAATAACTTGGAAATGTTTACCTTTCCACCTCTCTGTCAACACCCGTGGAGTTGTTTGCACTAGGTATTTTGCATGATGCTATTTTTTGGCTGCTGTTTGACACCATTTACGAAGCAATCTGTGTTTTAACGTGGACAGTGTTAGTCTCTGAGTTGCTAATACCTTTAAAGCAACCTCCACGCATTTTCTTTGCTTGCTTTTTATGGAGTCAATGTCTAAAGTTCAGTGCTTGTAAAGATGTGGGACTGGCAGTGTTAGCTAAAGCCATCTACTCGGAGAACCACTAGCAAGTAAGCTCCTCTGTGCAGCAGTGCCAACGCAGTATAGCCTAACTTTGCTATTTCCTCCTGGACTGCTCCTCAGATGAGCTTGTTTTTATGGCATGGGCAAGTGGAAAGCAGGATGAGGCTACCATGGTAAATTCCTTCTGGGATGCAAGGCAAAGTCTGAAGGTAGGTATTTAGAGAGAAATGCTAGTGCAGTGACCTGCTCAGAAAGGGAAACTGTTGTAGGACTTTTCTGCACACTAGTGCTGATATTTTTTTTCCATTTTGTGTAAGTCTACCATTTCAGAATCCTTGATACCAGGTCCTGAGGGCATGCTTTGGCTACTGTAGCTGACTAGATGAAGTATGGATCCCTTATTAACTTGTCAAAGTGTGCTGCAGCTGCATCATTTGCTCACCCATTTGCTTAACTTGAATAAAGGTTGGTGGTTAGGCTTCTGTTGAATTGTGCTCTCCTGCTAATTATCAGTGTATTTGTTTTAGAGACAATTAGCCACCTGGTTCATTCTCCCATTGAAGTCAGGTCATCATGAGTTACATCTGCTTTCAGGACTCTTCAAGTCCAAGACATAATAAAAAGATCATGGCTATGATTATAAAAAGCATGCAGGGTTGGGTGTAAGTTGTACAGGGTTCTGAGTTCCCAAGGAGGATTGGGTTACAAAGCTCTTGCAGGGGCTTCCTTCTGCCACAAAAGATGCATGTGAATAGAGAACAGTTTTTGTGATGCCAGAAGTCCTTTAGCCTAGGAATGGTAAAGAGTGTTTGCAAAGGTAGATGAATAAAGGCTAGGCAAAGTGAGACATGATACTTCCCTTTGGCACTGCAGTGATACGACACAAAAGTGACATGTAAGCACGTCTCTGAGCATACTGCATTTGCATAAAAATAAAAGTTGTTCAGACCTGTGGGTGTTTCCTTTTTAAAAATGTGCTATATAATGTAGCATGAGATTATGTGTAATGCACATTTACTTTTATAATCCCATATGTTCCGGTAAAACTCTGTATTTTGGAGTAAGATTTTATTACGGTAGAATCTCATTAATTCTCACTAATGACGGGGGATCCTTTGCAAATTACTGAATATTGTATACAATCAGATGCCATTTATGCATTGTGTTGCTGGATGTTCTTCTACGTCCTGGGGAAGATGAGCTGTGGAGAACCCTGTAGTTCATGCCTCAGCTATATTCACTCTGGAGAGGGGGGTACAAAGTCATTTTGATGGGTTTAGCTCCAGGTGTTTGTTAAAGATGTTCATGTGGGGCTAGTTCTGGAGAGAATGGAGCCCTGAATGAAAGGAAAGAACAGATGGGGACCTGACAGTGAGTAGATTAGCATAATTTACTGTTTCATCCTTTCTGGCTTGGGGTCATGTAGGGATCACAATCTAAATTTTTGTTGGAGAGCATAGGTATCATTATCCTCCTTGATGTCAATATGGCCATTTCAGAGTCAATAGGGCCACTGACTTAAATAGAGGCAAGACCTAATCTTCCAGTAAAGAGCATGCCATAGTTGATCCCAAGAAACTGTGTCAGCACACATAAACCAAGGTAAGCATTCACATTTACTTAGGCACACTACGGATGTCTGCACCAAATGTAGGTGAGTTCAAAGGAATTTTTGCATGTGTAAATGTCCTCCTGGACATATCTACTGGATGAATGCTCATTGGTTGGTGTGAAATGATTGAATACCTGCTCGCATCTCTTTTACCTGCCATATTATGAAGTAATAATAGCAACTCAACAATTAAGATAATAGAATTTAGCTCTTCATTAGAAACTTGTTTTTCAACCTGATCTGATTAACTCTGCCTCAAAAAAAATCAGTCCTCCTGAATCACTCCTTGTTTCTCCCAGGACAGAAGTTGTTTCAGACATATTGCAACTGAAAGCAAACCCCCTTAATTCTGTTTACAATGACTGGGTACGAAGAGGCTAAAGGGGGAAATCTGGGGAACTTTGGGGTTCAAGAATTATGTACAGAGGGAGGAAAACTTGGGTCTGTAAATGGGAGACAGAGAGAAATTTTGGAAATGTCTAGGAAAGGTCATGCAATTTTTGGGAATTCAGGTGAACCCCTGAGAAGCAGTACAGAGGTCATGGGGTCATGGAGGAATGGAAGTCACTTGGAGACACAAAGATGACTGCAGTGAGGAGAAAGATGGCAGCAATATCACAGTGCATCCATGGAGAGAACGGAAAGGAGGACGAAGATGGGAGGCGTGAAGGTGAATAGTCATGAAAGGGAAAGATAGGCATGGACGTGGGCTTATGTGAGAGGGGTACATGGCATGACCAGATTATCGGAGAGATATGAAGTGCTGGCGTAGGCAGGAGAGAAATAGAAGTGAGAGGAAAAGAAGGAAGATGATATGGGAATGGGGAACTGGAGCATACTCCTAACTGTTCATTCGCAGGGTTTTTTAGCACTTGTCACGTTTTGAAGATATATATCTTATAGCCAAAGTGTAATTTATAGTAGGACAGGGAACACTGTTGGTTTCCTTTCAAAGACTACTTTCAGCCTAACTCCTACTAACCAATCCTATGGTTAACAGTGCTCAGACATCAGTGTTCCCCCGTGCAGATCTATTACATCCAAGCCTGACAGAGTTCAAGAAGCATTTGCATGATAGTCTTGGGCACAAGGTGTGACTCTTGGGAGTGGTCCTGTGCAGGGCTAGCAGTTGGACTTGATGATCCTTGTGGGTCCCTTCCAACTTGACATATTCTGTGATTCTGTGATAATAATCCAAGTATTTGGCATCATGAGAATTGCAAAGAAAATAAAAAGTCCATCATGATCTGACACCTGAATCCTCTGTCCTGCCACTGGCTACAGCTGCTCCCTGACATGTACAAGGAATAAAGACCCCTATGGCCACATGTGCTTGTATCTGGTAGCCCACCCTCTCCCTACTTTGTTTCCTTCATCATATTTGTCTTTTTATCCACTTACATGAAACTTGGATGGGAATCCTCTTTCTAGTGCTCGCTGGCTGTCTTGGAACAAATCATACGTGAAGTCACATAGCTTCTTTTCAAGCCTGAAATGCCTTTTTCAAGCCACAGAGAAATTACTTCCTATAAAATGGCTCCCATACAAGTCAGTAGGAGAAGAGTGAATGGGAGACCCTGTGGGAGCTGGATGGCGGTGTAGAGGAGCTAGAGGAAAGACACTAGATTGCCCTAATTTCCTGGCATGTAAGAAGGTAATTCACTTTGATAGCACATCACCACTGGTGGTTTTCCAACAGACGGGAAAGACTTGCTAGTTGAGGAAGTAAGTAATGTCACATGAAACATACATAATTTGCACAGAGAGAAAATGTAAGACCACTAGGGTTATTGTTTTGCTAACAATGATTCATGACAATGACACTTCGGAGAGTGCAGGCCTGGGTTAGAAGCCATGAATAAAATGTATTTCTGCTTCAGGGATCTGTTCTTGTATCTGCTTTCTTGCAAACTTTAAGGAAGCTATTGCAAACTTAATCCTGTTTAGCAATTATGATTTACTTCAATTGGCTCCACTCTTCGTACTGTTTAATCTTAGATTTAAAGAATAATATCCACCTTGTTGCTTAACATAAACCCTGTTAAAATAACACATATTTAAAATGGCATTCTTGGCATTATGGAACAATCAAAGGGGAAGACAAAAGCTTTCCATAGCATTAATATATATATATTTCTCAGGAAAAAAAAATTGTGAGATCTTTTAATGAAGACTTCAAAGAATACATCTTTCATAGCTGAAAAGAAGAATGTCTCCTGACAAAAGCCAATTAAAGAGTGAATATATTTTGTTTATTTAGACTTGAAAAACATATATTCTTGTAAAATGGAAAAAAAATCCCCACCACCCCAACAACCCAACCCAGTGTTCTTTTAGGGCTACGAAGTAGCTAAAGAAACATAAAGATGTATGATACATGGAAGCTTGATACTGCATGAAAGAAACATAAAGACTGTGATTTTGCTGTTACCTAAGGCATGATATTGATATATGTGTTCTGGAAGGGCTCTTTCTCAGCTTGCCTAGAGATTCTGGAACAAATTCTACTCCTGTTTACACCTCTGTAAATCTGGATTTACTGCATGACAGGTGGTAGCGTTATCCCAAGTGTGTGCACTCCTAACTGAGAGAGGGACTTTGCCCTACATTAGAGGCAAACTAATAGTAGCTCTCCCGTGAGATGCCCTTGTTTTGTGCATTCCTGATCCTATACTTAAGGCTGTCAACCTACATGCTATCAACTCCATATTTAAAAATCAGTGTGAGAAGTCTTTCAGCCTGGGATAGCAAATAGCCTCTGTTGGAGGCCCTGAAGGGCTGTACTGCTCTGATCCTTTTCCTCTTTTACATGGATGTATTTAGACTTGCTTTTCTGCTGGTTGTATAGCACATAAATTCCAGTGATGGAGGGGATCCTGGAACAGGCTCTGAAGCAATTTATGTTGCTCTTTATCTGCTGCCTTAGGACAGGCTAGGGATTATTCAGTTAGGTGATCTCTGCCATGCTATACTGAGATTCCTTGCCTGTGTTTTGGATAAATATAATTTATTGTGTTGAAGAAGTTAGAAAACATCAGATATATTTTTAAAATGCTTGCTTGTCTACTGCATGGGATGGCTAGATGCTTAAAAGGCAGTAGTCAGGAGACATGCAAGTGCAGGCACAGAACAGAATGAATTGTAAAATATATGTAATAAATGAGTAAAGTGACTATTGGAGCATGAGTATGGCTGTGAAAACAGCCATGGGAGTACAAAATGTTCTGACCTACACAGGACTTCAGTCAAATGAAAACAGCAGAAACCTGTACTGTCAAACTGGATTGTCCTTCGAGTCCTGCATCTTGCATCCATTCCTGTGCGTTCACCTGAGGAAGCAGGAGTAGAGGACTTTCCCCACATGGAGCCCTTAACAGATGCTCCTTCCACCTGCTTCAGATTATGCATTTAGGACAGTGTTTGTTGTCAACACTTAAACCTGAAATATCAACATGTTCGTAAGAACTTTGGTACATCAGTGGAACTATTTAAATCATGCCATTACTCCCCTGTATTTGCACAATCAGGACCATAGCTTCTAATTTCCTTTGAACAAAGACAGTCTTTTAATATAGCTGTCATATGGGGTATTTTAACTTTGATAATATAATAGTACAAAATAATCAAAAGGAAGTAGTAAAAGGTGGGTGAAATGTAGAAAGAATCAGTTCTGCTATATGCCAAACCAGCTGTCTTTCTATTGGTACAAGAAAGCAGTAGATGTAAAATTTAGGAAGAACCTAGAAACAAAGCAAAACTCACCATATTTTGCAAACCATAACTGAGGAAAATCCTTATTATCTTAGAGTCCTGTATGCATGGCAGCTGTGATTAAAAGGCCTGTTTGGTGATACTGGAAATAGCACTTAAAAAAGTCATTCTGAGAGAGTGTAACTGATGCAGGAAGTCTTATACCACAGAATGGTAACTGTCTTTAAATTATATATTTCACAACTACATTTTTTCTCTAATAGGACCATATTTTTCATCTATCACTTAATTTTATGCTTTCCAGGCTTTAAATAAAGTCTTAAACTTTTAGTGTACATTTAACTTGGAGTTCCAATGAGAACGATGGATTATATTTCTTAGGAGCTGCAACAAACTTTTAATTTATAACATGACAGTGAAAAATAGGTTGTGTCAACATAAAAATATTCTTTCCTGTGGAAAGATAAAACTGTGGCTCATCAGACTCGTGTGGATACTGATACTGCAATTGGATTTATCATTAATTTATTCTGAAAGGCTAGATTGAGGATTGGAACCCAGGATATTTATTATACTCTAACTTGAAAATATTGGGTACCTCTTGTAGTAAACTGGAACAGACGAGTCAGGATTTATGAAAAAAATAATTTGTGTTGTTTGAGGAAATGTGAGTGTGTAGGGAAAAGCTAGGGTCTCATCACGAAGAAATCACATGGTAAGTAGAGCTTTATTGTGTACCACAAAGAGGGAATTTGAAGACTGTTTTCTTTTATCATTCAGAGTCATTCTGGAAAATGGATGGTAAAAACTTCAAAGTCAAGTGCTTATTGATGTTTTTCTTATAAAAATAGTACAGGTGCTTAGCAGCCTTTGTATTATGTACATTCTTTAACATGAGTGGGTAGCTGTGTTAGTCAGCAGGACAAACTAAATAATAAAGTTACCAATACATTTTTATAGACAAATCAAAACAAATACCTGGGCTTTCAGAATCACTCAGGATGCATCTTTACAACAGAAACAGCCTGAGTAGTTCCTAATGTTGTGTCTACAGAATATTACCTCTAACAGCAGTGTAGCCAGAGTCCTATTTTGTGCAACAGTAGATCAAACTGAAACACCTCTCAATTAATTGTGCATTTAATAAACACTGAGAAAAAATTGTAGAGGGAGTTCATACCTAAGTTTTATGTTTCAGCAAGAGCCAGCAAGCATTTCAGTACGGCATATAGTTTTTAAACGGAAAAAAAATATATAGGCCTGAGCAAAGAATGGCTTCATGGGTATGCCACTTTTTCTGATTTGAGCACCTGTTCAAAGAGCCAGAACTCCATCTTTGTTTCCGTATCTGTTCACGGGAGGAAGTTCAGTGATGACTGAAGGGTGATTCAGAGAGTCTGAATAAAACCCTAAGGAGGCACCCAGAGACAGACAGAAAGAAGCCCAAGCACGAAGATACTGCTGGACTTTAATCTGAAGATTACTGGCCCCAGCTCTGTGGTCTACAGGGCTGCTTCTGCCACCAGGCAGCACCCTTGTGTCTCCACATGCAGTCTGACAAAAAAGAGAATCAAACTCCTCTTTGCCTGTCCTATGTGACAAGCTACATTTTCTTCCTTACAGATGAGAGAAAAAAGATAGTTTGCCTATGGAGAATGAACCTAAATTGCCTACAGTTGCATTCTGGGGAGAAGAGGAAGGGATGCAGCCCCTAGAAACCTGGAAGAATCAGTTTACAACAGAGTGACATGAAAGCACTGCTGTGTTCAAAGTGATACAGTACCATAAGCTTTATTTAGGGTTTTTGAATGTATCATTGTTAAGTCCAATTTGATCAATTTTAATAGAAATTGTATTTCAGATTAGAGTCTTCAGGGCAACCATCATCACGCCTCTTTAATTCTCCTAACCTATACATTTTTACTGCATGGATAAATATGCTTTGAAAGTAATACAGTGTCATTGAATCCAATATATCTGTAGTGGAACCAATCCATGCATACTCTAGTCACTAAATTTTTATGGAAATGAATAGATTTCCTTTCAAGGCATAATATTTCCACTTACAACAGTAGCTTTTCATTGCAACCAGTGCTTTGTTTTCCAAAACCAACATATTTCAGTCCAGGTTCATCTACATATTGCTTGAATTTATTTTTTTTTTTTACTTTCTCATAATTAAATCCATTGAACTAAACACAGTATTGGATGTCTAGTGAAACCAACATATTTTCATAGGGACTACTTAGAGTGAGTGTAAGCCAGTGAATAGAATGAACACTATGAAATGGAACATGCTTTTACAGACAGTCTGCTTCAGGACTATGTCCCCGTATTTTACTATAAGATGAGTTTGAGGCCTTAAGTTTTCCTGCGCTTTTGGAGGATTTTTCTTCTATGGTAGCTAGACAGGCTACAAGGAGGATAAGGAAGGGCTGGGGGGACTGGATGAGTGTTGGGTGAAGGGGGACTGAATGATAGAGCATCCTTGGAGGAAAAGATAGTAGTCAGATGACCAACATGCTTGGGACTCTGCTAGCTGGTACATTTTAGGAAAATCTGTAGGTTATTCTGGATATGATGAAGTTAGCTATTACACTGCAGTCCCTCCAGCATTCAACTGTTACCATGTTGCAGAGCTGCACCGAAACCTTGCAGTTTTCAGGCGGTGTCTGTGATCACTTCCATTACATGTCAGGGAAACAGGGGAATTCTGGGGCAAATCCAGATTAACTCGACTTTCATTCAGCTATGCCAGAATTAAGTAGTGTAACTGATCAGTTTGACTCAAGAAGTTGCCATGCATTGTAAAGAAATGTACTGTAAAGTGACAGTGATTTATTTAATAACATTCAAAACCAAATATTTGCCTCACAATTGGATAGAAAATAGCCACCGTTTGGTTGTAGATGTTTCATTGTTTTGGCAAAGGTCAGATGTCATTTTTATAGCTCTCAGTGCTGTTCATAGTCTGAGTCTATTTACAAGGGAAAGAAAACCCAGTAAAGTAAGGAGAGGGCTGTATACATAACTATGTGCTCTTTAGAAGAAAACTGTTGATGGGGCTGTGGAAATGAGGCCTCTAAGTTTCTAAGAAGCAAAAACTTTGGCATTTTGTGAACAATAGAGGTGTTCACAGCAGTTTCTTCCAAACTGTATGGCACTTTTCAGCTAGGATTGTGTGCAGTTTATGTCAAAACATTTCAGTGAAAAAATACAAATACAGACTAATGTTTGACTTCTTTTGTTGTGTTGAACTGGAGCCAGAGAAAGTATTTATATATAAATCCACTTGTGAAATGCATAACCCTCTCAATGTGACTTATATGTCTGAGACTTACAGAGAATTCAAGCTGATTGACAGAAAATACTGCTCTTATGGTGTCAGAATATATTATCGTGCTTATTCAGAAATATAAAAAAAAACCCCTTTTTTCACCAATGTACGTGTTCATTGTCATTATATTCTGATATACTGGAGATGTCCAGGTACTGAAATACCCAATTTGCTAGGACTTAAAGCTACCACAGATATATATTAGACAACCAGATGGATAATTCAGCTTTTTGGTTTAAAAACGTGTGCATTAAACATTCAGTCTTTGAAGCCCGATCTAAAAAAATGATTCTATGGGGTCAAAACTGCCATTCAGGGAAGGAAAATAAAATAAGAACTGAGACAATTAAGAAAGCTTTCCACATTTGTGCTACAGCTAGTTAGTTAGTTGCTCTTCTTTTTTTTTCCTTTCTCCCCCGACTAAGCCCATGCACATCAAGCAACTGACAGTTAGTACAGCCTGCAGATAGATCATGAGCAGATTACATACATCTTTATGTATCTGGCACACAGGTGCTATCTGCTTTTGGCAAATAGTTTAGATTAAAGCAAATTGATTTTGTGTAATGGGTCCTTTATGAGAACGCCTGTGTCACTTCAATTGCTCCCATCACCTCATTTCTTTTTCTTCATCCTGGGGTGGTGCTCTTTAGGCCACTTGCAGTTCTTATATTTTTCCTTTGATCTAGTACCACTGTCTTATTCCCCTCTGTTCTACTTAGACATGGCACTGCCGTGCACCGTATCCAATTTGTTAAAAACTACTAGGACCTTGTGTGTTAAAAGCTTGTTATGTGAATGAAGAGGAGGAGGAGACAGTTGGCCCTTGATAATTTTAGTATCATGACCATTTTTATATAGTAGGGGCCCGCACTGGCACTCAAAAATGTTCTCCCGGTGACGGAGCGGAAAAATGTGTCAGTTCTTGCGAACGGGCAGCACCTTGAAGAGTAGATGGAGACAAGTGTCACTTCAGAGAAGTACAGAAAAAGAGCTGCTTGTAGAAGCAACCTGGGTGCCACATTGCACGTGCAGCTACACATGAGTATGGCACAGAGGAGAAAGGACAAGAGCATCAAAGCTCATGTGCTGACATGTCTGTGGCAAGTTAGAGAGAGACAAGGGAGGAACAAAGCCATGGAAGGGCTTGAATGAAAGTGTAGGATGGGTCAGCTTGACATGGGGGATTCTTATATTGTTAACCACATAAAATGATACTTTACGAATTGAGTGATAGTTCATCAGTAGCTACATCTGTAGATAACATCCCCTACTCTTCTACCAAACAAACCTGGCTCTTGGAGTCTTCCTGAAACTCATGTTTCTCACAGTGTAGAATCGCTTTTATGCCTCCACATGTCTTGTGTATCACTCTGTGTATTAACTACATTTCTAAACCAGAGCGTGATCCACTTGATATGGTTTCACTATCACTTATTCTGGTATTGTGGAGTAGAGTTTGGGGCTGGCAGCTATGAAGCAGCAGTGGATCAGCTGCTATAACTCTTTCTACTGTAGAATTTTCCTTAGTAAATCAATGGGATAATGAGTAATTAAGGTGTGACTTCATCCCACTCAATGTTTTTATTGTGATGCTCTGCTTGCAGGTATTTATGCCTCCCACACACATAGATAATGATCCCAATTACATGACAGGATCAACTTTGAATAGAAACCCCAAAATCCTGAGTTTCATACCTTACCAGTAATTAATACTGATATAAGCAGTGATGAAATTTGACTGTGGCATTCACATTCTCTACCTAGATTACAGAGCAAACTTAGCAAGATGTACCTTTTCTATGAACAACCTGTGAACAACATCAAGGGCATTTCTCCCACCTGTGAGGCATTGGCTGGAGAGACACAGAATGGAGGAAGCATTGGAAATTTACACAAAGCATACAGATAGAGGAAGTTAGGCTGGAGACAGTGGCTCAGTCTTATTCTTAAATCCTTTCCATCAGATGTTGCTGTCATACCAGTATTTGTCTCCTAAAACTCAAAAATCAAGAAGGATTTATGCATTTTGCCAGAAAGTTTCTTGCTCTCTTCTTGGGATGGTGAGGGCCTACATGAGGTCCTGTTCGCCATACTGAATAGAAAGCTGCACTGTAATGCTTGAAGATTTCAGACAAGAACTAAAAGAGAAAAGTGATGAGAAAGTACCTGTTATGCTGAAATTGAACATATGCCAGCTCCGAATCCTGCTTAGGAGGGTGAAGGTATTTTTTTTTATTCTGAAATGTATAGATTTCATATTCAAGTCTCAGCCACATTTCCATTTGATGACTAATTTTCCCCATGTGCACCAAGGGGAAGAAGGGTAAAGGGTTTCCAGATTTAAATGAAAGGGTATTGCAAAGGAAGCTAATTTACAAACCAGCAAGCTTTATGAGAAGTGGGATAACTAACTGTTCTCACAATAGAAGGAGAAGTGGAAGGACAATAATGACTGTTCACTGACAGTTTGAGAAACGATAAGAGCTACTAGCAGCAGTACATACCCTTCCATTCTCATCCAAGAGAAGTGTTATCTAAAATGAAGTAGAGCAACTATAACTGATAATAATGATTTTTATCATAGCCATGACCGCTATGAACCTGGTCAATGGGATAAGAGCAGGACAAGTGGAAGATGAAGCATATAAATAACAATGTGTAAAAGCAGGACAATAAGCAGCACTTGAGAGAATACTGTCTTCCCTCAGTCATGTTCAAAGGTCATTTTAGAGAGCAGCTTTTTACGTGGGTGGGTTAAAAAGTAGCATTCAAAGCTCTCCAAACCACCCATTGAACAGGGACAAGAGGAAAGTGGAAAGGCTGTCCTGGACAGATTAACCTTCATCTCATCTGGACTCCACTTTCTGGGCCAAGCAGATGGATGAAGTAGAGGAGAAAATTTGAAAAAACCCCTCATTGCTCTATCTAATGACACTTTAACGTAAGTGTGAGAAAATAACTTTTCCTTTCAAGCATTGATCTTTTCTCACTTTCAGGCAGACACTCTGGGGATCTGTAGGGGAGTCAGGAAGTGGGCATGGTCTCACCTATCTCTCCTGAATGTGGGCTTGTAGAGAAACAAACAACTGTTAAACAAACATTAAGCCTCAAAACTGAGCCCTAAATACTAGAAGTAAGAAAGTAAAGATGAAATTCTTTATCTGGCATTGCTGAAATCCATACTTACATACTATTTACATAACTATACTCTATCTGATCAACTCAAATGTAGTCACTCTTCGTATATCAAAATTTATTTGTGCCTTAGCAGAGAGTAGATTAACTTTGCAGATGCTAATAGCTGCAGAATGGCAGGATTTAGACTAGGGAAACTTCCTAATCCTTAACTATAGAGGCACAAATGAGTTGTTTCACGTCCCAGGGGAATATGATCCAAATCTACAGACAAAACACAAGAAATATTATTTAGACACATGATACTGCCACTGTGAACATAATTGCTAGGTTTCTTGCACAGATTTTTTGCCTTCCCATCACCTTCCTTCAAAAATATGTGTTGTATACTGCCATGTTCTGCAGCTCTCTTTTACACACAGGTGGCACTTCGATGCGGTCACACACGTTCACGCCCCTCTGAGAAAGTACTGACAACCCTTTGCTTGTTCCCTGCTATATTGTCACTGACACAGTATAAATCAAGCACAGTATAACCACTCTTGTGGGCGCTGTCCCATAATAAAAGTGGGACATTCCTCTGGGAAGGGGAGAGTGGAAGTGAAACATATGCTTGCGGAGGCTGGAGCTGGACCTTAAAATTTGTTAGAAAAAACAGTATTTCCACCATGGCTATTTAAAACCTGCTCCCTCCTTTTATATATTTTTAAGTGCATACTCATGTAAACACATCTGATCATATGGCAAATGTCATAGCATATGAGGGGAACATATGATGGTTTCACCTGAGGAAAGAATCACGCTTTCCACTGTGACCAGGCCATTCCTGGGTTGCCAGGTTATGTCCCAATGCTTAGGGAGGTTGTCCTGTCACACCAAAGTCAACATACTGGCTATGAAAAGTGAAATCATCTTATGACCACTGGTATACCTTCATTTGGGAGGAAGTAAAGCAAAATTCCCATACTTTATGAATGATTTGCCATGTGCAGAACTATACTCACAGTGGAAGGCAACTTTGACTATAAGGAATATTTTTCTTAATAATCTTAATTCGCCCATTCGATAATGAGGTACACAAGAAGAGTTAGCTACACATACAGTGTTTTTCTAGAACTATGTCATGAAAGAAAATGTAAACAAAGTGAATTAACAGAATATATTTTTTTCTAAAGAGTAATTTTCTAATTTTTCCGTTGTGCAGCAGCTGCTGTTGCCATGCTGTCATTGCTGTTGCTATGTGTTTTTGAGTGTGCCAAGATGTAATTGGCTACTTCAGTATATATAAACTATTGGTAGAGATGTTTCTATGGAAAATCTCATCTTTTTTTTTGATTGGTTCTTTCTGAAAGTAGATGTGCTTAGCTATCATCTCAATTTAAATTGAGACCAAAAGGTTTTAAGTCTCATAATGCAATGAAGCCACATGCTATTCATCATGGTGGAACTTAACTGAGGCAAGAACTTTCATGTTGACATTATGATAGAGTATGAGTGAAATTGCATCTCCATGGTCTCCAAATGTTTCTATAGTCTTTAGCAAACTTCTTGAGTCACTGTGAATTGTATTTGATCTGAAAATGTGGCTGTTTCCTGATTTTGCTTGACATAACTTGCAAGCTACTAAATCAAAACTCATTTCAGACTAGTTATGTATTTTGCCTGAGGATCTTTTTTAAAGAATTATTGACTTGTGCAATGCAACTAAAAGTCTTTTGGTAAGATTGACTAATACCTATAGAAATTGTGCCAAACTAATCAGATTAGAGGTTGGTAAACCTAGACAATTTTGTGTACATGATGAGCTTTTGGAAGGATGGACTCACCATTTCAACTGGGGAAGAAATTTAGCTATCAGCTCTGGACATACCTGCCATATGACCTTGGTCTAAAAAGTAGACATGTACATCTGGGCTAAGAAGTCCTGGGGTTGGTGAAAGTGAGAGACAGCGTGTAGTAAGTGTTAATTTCAGCATCATGTCACTAAGTTTTCCTACAGCTGGGATGATAGAATCTGTCTCAAAAACATTATTCATATTTATGCTAATAATCGTTTTATAACTAAAGTTTACTTAGGTTACATGAAAACCTGCTACAGCCCAAATATAGACAGAACATAAGGTGAGGCCTAATGCGAGGTACACGAGTACATGACTGCAAACACTATCAGATTAATTTTTTGAGAACAACTGACATGTTGTGCAACCTTAGTTTCATAATTCTGTCTTACTTAAATACTTTCTCATTGTGGAAGTTAAAATAAAATTTGTGAGGTTTTGGACACTCTGAGGTTCTAGAAATGTATTTCCAGAGGAAAGTCTGCAAGTCCTCCCCTGTAGGAGGTGGCTGAAGTGTTATTTAGACTTAAAAGAAATAAGATATGATTGAAGGGTTGTTAAGAAGGGACTAAACAGTGTTGGGTTACATCACAGAGAAAATGAATTACATCTGCTTGAATTCATAAATGTCTTCAACTATTACCGACGCAGGTACTCTGTTTTATGTATTGGGCACCTCAGAATCTTCTAATTTACTAGCAAATCAGTCTGCTTCTTTTTATTATTCCTAAAACTCCTTGTCTTTGATTGCTGGTCTGATTCTTATTCTGTTACAACAAAGATTATTCTTTGTATTGGAGCTTCTATTTTCCTTTTTCTTCCAATTACCCAAATCAGTGTTGGCAAGCACAAACCTAAAGCGTTGGAGATAAATTTGTCTTTCTTTTTTCCTCTCTAAGTCATGGGAAGATCATACTATCTGCCTGAGAGGAATTTAATTTTTCTCATCCATAAGCTATACAGTTGGGAAGAAATTGTATAAAGAAATTAGGAGTTAGTTATGTTATTTAGTATTGAGTAAGTATTGAAATTTCCTATTGATAACATGTCAGTCCCCAAAAAGACAAGCTTTTTTAAAAAGAAAATGTATGTATTTAAGTCACCAATGTGCCATTTTAAATATTTGCTTTTCCCTAAAAATCCTAATTGGGAGTAAGTAACAATGTTATCATAGTGTAAATTTTAAAAAAGAGTAAGTTATTGCAGTATTATGAACTGTAAATGGTCTTTTAGAACACCACATTTTAATTTAAATTTTTCATTTAAAAGACGTTATGCTAGTATTATGATGCACCCACTGAACATGATTTGTGGAAACGCTGTGCATGTGCACACACACACATTGTTGCAGGACATATATGCTTTACCTTTTGGGACATCCTAGCACCTTAGGCATAGTCTTAGAAATGATTGCAATTCCCTGTAGACTCTATGGATGAGTGTCACAATGACATAATGCCACCGGTACATGTGCAATGCCCCTGCAAAGCATCAATTTACCTGCTGCATTCTCCCCCAGTCACTTCCAGCTGAAAGCTGGTGAGTGCCATTACTGCTACTGCTTGCAAGCAAGCAACAACTTAATGGAGATGATTCTCTTTAAGAGGTCTCTGCTGAGTTTTTGGTTGTCAGGGAAGATGATAGTCTCATCCCTCTGGTTAGATAAAATTAAGACTCCTTCTGAATATCTCATTATTGATCAAGTGGCACTTGGAGTCAGCTGGTTATATTCCCTTTCTGAGAGGCTAACAGCTTTCCAGGGGGGCTTTTAAGGCTATGGAGAAGCACTGGCCTGTATGTGATTTTCCTGAACTCCTTTCCTTTTGGCAAATCTCAGATTTTAATAAAAAATAAAGACTGACTCTAACCACTGTGAGGAAAAGAATCCTGGCATTTTGAAACAGCAGAAATTAAAAGTGTGAACTGATTTGGTCACATCAACAAAACATTCACCAAATTTGGATGACAAACTGCTGCAGTAAGTGAAACCAGAATTTGGCCCTCAGGCTGAATCTTATTTCCTTGAGATCCATGCAGTGGGTGGACAGATTAATGGATGAGAATAGAGATACAGCTATGCCCTTTCCTCTCCCTTCTTGATCCAAAAGGTGGTGGGGAGTGCCTCCATTCAGGTTTATATACTCCATATGGTTTATATACTCATGTTCTCAGCCTAGCATGGCCCAGAAATGCCCTGTTTCTAGGACTACAGGCTGAGTACATCACGGTATTTATACTGCAGATTGCCTAGTTGTTTCTTACAGAACAGGTCATTTTCAATTGCTATAATTTTTTTGACCCTTTCAATCAGAAACTACATTCACTATCAGTAACAGACCTTTTTTCTTTACTGAAAGTTTAATAAGTGATGTAAAGCCATTTGCAGAGAAAATAAGTGAAAAAATACAGTTTTCTTTGCTAAGGAAATATTATAGGCTAGGGACTTTGTGCTAATCCTTGGAGTTAAGCATGCATATTTCTAATTCAAGAGTGTGAATGCTGCTTAGGTGCAGGAGTGTATAATTTGGTGTAATCTTGGTCTGTGCCTTTTTCCTAAACTGATGCTTTATTATTTGGAACTAGTCCATTTGACTAAGTTCCTCTCATGTTCCTTTCAAGCATAGCTGTATGGAAAAATAAACTTTTCTTTATGTTTAAGGCTTGGGGGTTTTTTTTGTTGTTTATTTCTAGACAATATCCAATTAATTGTGGCTACCTGGTCTTACTATTGAACTTCTAATTTATGTGTACTGTTTTGGAGTCAATTAATTTTCTTAATAAGGAGAAAGATAGAGCTGCACAGAGAAGTATCCTGAAAGAGAACTGCTGAAGTCAGAGGGTTCCCAATGACTCTTTACACATTTCTCTCCTGAAGCAGAAACTTCACTAGCTGCTATGTGAATATATGAGTTGATGCTTGAGACTGCCTGCATCCAGGCAATGAAAGGTCTCTGTAAACTGCATCTGAAACTTAGAAAACCTTTGCCTGGGGATTTGGACTAGACAGATCTCATGATGAGGTCCTCAGTACCAAAGTGAATGCTGCAAGCAATATTATTTTATGGGTACTCACTCCAACCTGATCTCAGTTACAGAATGTCCATAGTTGACACTAACCCTCTGCTTACCATCCCCCCTATAAATCTCCTACCTGACTTGTGTGAGACCCAACAGTCCACCAGTTTAAATGGGACCATGCTGGTATTCTTATCAGATAAAAATCTGCCCTGCTGTGCTGATTCGCATTAGAGTTTCATACTCCTGCAAAGGCAAGAGGGGTTAGCAGCGGGACTGGGACCCACTGGGGCTTCTGGCATGTGGGATAAGATGGCAAACACAACTTGGTTTTGGAGCAGTCCCCATGACAGAAGGACCATTTGCTCCAGTCCTCAAGTATGAGGTACATTAGATACTTTAAAAGTTGTAAATTCATAGTCTCTTTCTTCAACACCTCTTGCTGGGCATCAGGGATTCATCTCTCCTGAGGTTAGATACCTGTGAAGAAGGTATTTAGAGCTGTGATGGACTTATTTTATATACTCATTATAGACTTAGAAGAGTAGATATGTAAATACTCCTGGCTCCTATTGTGGAGACTCAGCTGTGTTTCCCTGAGCATAAGGGAAGGACAGGGCTCTTTGACTTAATGAGATGGATCTGACTTTATATGCCCAAATTTGTTTCCTCAGTCCTTTACTACAGTGGATAAGCAGTGAACTTTGGCAAATGCCAGGGCTAGAATTATTTTCCTTCTTTGTTTATGAATTAGAGGTCAGACCTCGAGTTCTGGTCCTCTTGAATTATGTGGCTTTTGCCAATTGAAACAATTCCTCATGTGATCATTACATTGTATTGTAGTGGTTATGAGCCCACCTCAGAAGGTCATGGTAAGACTAAGCACAGCAGATGTTTTTGAATTTAATTTGATCGTTTGGTTGGGCCTGTTGTTTTAGTAAGTAGCATTGCTCTTTTGGTCTTGTTAAGGGTGTGTGTCACTGCAGACTTGCAAGGTGCAACTCTCATTTTTCCTGCTTTTCAACTTATTATCCTTTCTCATCATTGTATTAAACATTATAGCTTAAAGATTACTGTTGTGCGAATGACTATAATTGTTGTACGAAGCAGTCACTTTTGGGGTATGTGGGGAGTGGATTTTAGCAATAATAATTTCCTTGACAGTGAGAAGTCTGCATACAGTATAGCTTCAGAAAAGCACATGCTGACAGCAGTACATAGCAAGGTGCAGATGAGACAGAAATAAACCGTGTTGGGTTTCTGTTATGTGGTCCACGTGTGTTTTTAGTCTCACTTGTTATCTATACAGAGACTGTTGCTACAGAACTGTTGAGCACTGTTGTATGCTGGTGAGGTTTTCTGGAAATTACTTCCCAGAAGATCAGAAGTGGTCATCAGTGCTCGTGAGAAAAAACGAAACAACTGTTTTTCTAGTCACTCTCATGTGATTTGAGTGGGATAATGGAGCTGTCCTGAACAGTGGAATTTCCCTGTTCACACTTCAGGGACAGGGAAACTGGAAGGTCTACACTGTGTGAAGAAACACTTGTTAACTGAATTTCTTTTGGTTGGAGTAGCATACAGGAGTGACTGAAGTTTTCTTTCTGCATCTCTATTTCCGCTACTGCCTCTGTGACTGTATAAGATAACTCAATTAATATAAAAAGATAAGGGTATATTAGAATCCTGTGAGAAAGAAGTTCCTAGATTGACTCCCTAATGCATGGAAGGATAATGGTAAGATAAAACCCTAGTTAATTATATTGAAGAGGCAGAAAGAAACTCACAACTAATTGTGTTGTAGTTAAAAGTATTTCTTTTTCCAAATGAACACTTAGTACTGATTATGTTCCTGTTATTCTATCAGAGAATCAGGATTACAAAGTCTAGACATTCACTGATATGTAGATTTGTCCTCAAATAAATATTACTTTGGAAAACCATAGGTATTTTGTTTGTGCTGTGGATATTAATGTAATGATGATGTAGGGAAGTCTTGGTTTAGTATATTGCTTTGTGAGACACTGTTAGCGTTAGAGGTAGCAGGACCTTTAGAAGTACTGGACAAGTGCCTGCCCGTATCAATGCTTGCATGTACGTGTGCTACTTCTCTTATCTCTTTACATCCTGTCACATCTCATCTCTTAGACAAAACCTTTGTTGAATACATATATCATGGGTAGGCTACAATGGACAAGACTTCAGCCTTGAGACAGGGGAGAAGAGATGCTTTTCCACTGACTGCCACAGAAAACAACTGAAGTCCATCTGCCTGCAGTGGAAGTCAAAAATCCACACTGCACTTCCACAGAGACAACCACATGTGTTTCACCCCCTCCCCAACACACACATACATGCATGAACAAACATGCAATGCACTCGTCTGTGGTTGCACACAGAGTTTCTGCAGCTAAGGCTTCACCTTAGGAAGGGATGGAGTGAAAGGGCAATTCTCTCATACTGTGAGATTTGTACAGAAATCTCGTCTGTGTAGCTGCCTGTGGAGATGTCCTGAATCAGTGCCTTCCTCCATCAGTTTGCTTTTTTCCTTCATATTGAAGTAATGAGGGCAACTGATAAAACCTGTGAAAATGAATTAATTTTCCTGTTAAACTCATCCAGTTGAGCTAAAATCAAATAATGAGAATATGAGGGAAATACAGCTCTCAGCCTACCCAACATCCTCAGCAGAGAAGTATCTAAAAACTGCCTGCTAAGTTGGTTGATATGCCTTTTATTTAGCTTGGTGTTAATTTGCTAAACACTGTTTTGGTGTATGTGATTGTAGAACATAAAAATGCAGTGGGTGGTTTATAAGAGATGAGAGCAAAAGAATACTCTCTGCTACGAGTTCTACATACAATGCATATTCTCCAAAGGGATGAAATTTCCCTCGAGCTAATGGGTAAACTGCAAAGTGAGGTACACTAGCAGCTTTACGGTTCGTTTTAACCTGCTCCTCCTACCCGTGCTTTGTGGTGGGTGTGCAACTGTTGCAAGTAGGTGGCACAGCTGTTTGCATTGACTGGCTCAGTACCTTTGGGATACAGACAACACAGTTAACGTTGCGAGATGAAAATGGCATCTATACTTTAATAAACTCATTCTATTTCTTTGTGAGAAAAAAGGGGGAGATGGGAGGGAGGGGGAGAGACAAGTTGCCAGCTTGACTATATCTGTATTAGTGGCACTGCTCAAATCACACGGTGGTGGCTAATGCTTGCAAAATCCTGACTAGCATTTGAAAGGGTAACATCAGTTTATTATTGCTGCAGTAGCTGTTAACTTTATGAAGATTTCCTGTGCACCTGCCTGCTACCACATCTTTAACATATATGCATATTTATACAACTTAGGCAACATATGTTTGATGATTTTTGTCATTTATATTTACTACAGTATGGATAGCAATTAAAAAATAACCATGTTCACTGTGATGAATTGGTGAAATTCCTGGAGAAGTAGAAATTACATGAAGAATCTGAAGACAGAGAACAAGGTAAAAATCTAGTTCGTCAGTTGGAACATAAAAAATGCAGGCGTGTGACCAATATGTGTGTGTATATATAAAACCATAAAAATGACAGGGAAGAATATGCTATTTCACTTAGAAGTAGAACAAGAGAATAGATAGTCTAGAGTGCGATGTTTTCCCACTTCATCCACCCTTTACAGATAAATGTAGAGTTGTGTTGTAGGGGTGATGAAGGAGGATGACATTTTCTGCAGAGCTGGTGTTGCTCTGTTCCCCAGTTTTGTGTGTTTTGAATGTAAAATGGAGGTATTTAATTGCAGATACATGTGCAAAAGCAAATGGCGTGTTAGGACCTGCATGATGATACAGTCCAGTGTCTGACTCATCGTGGCAGCAGGTCGGACAGGTCTCCTGAGCACCAACTCCTTCTCTGCCAAGACCAGAGAAGGGTTATGGGGAGGACTTTGGTGAATGATCCTTAGAGTAGCCAGTTTAGGGGAAACCTCAGGCTCACGTCTGTATTTGATGTGTCTGAGTTAAAAATAGAGGAAGATCCGAGGGAGGGGGGTGAGTTTTGGATATTAGTCCAATGAATTTGTGTGGGCACATGCACACCAGCACCCACACTGTGTATGAAAGTGAGATAAGCACACGTGATTTGTACTCAGAATGTAGGTGCCAGCTTTTTAGAGAGAATTTCTTACCATGTGGCATATTATCATATTCGAGACCTGCTCATCTCTGGAAAAAGACAGAGGATAGTGGGCTGTGCAGAAATGGAGTGAGACAGTGGAAACGCACGTAGTGGAGCTGTGAAAACTGATATGGGAGTGGAAAGGAACTTTGAAAATTAAAGTTACGGAGAAAAATGGGGAAGACTAAGAAATCTAGATCTTGTCCTGGAAGTAGTATTTTCCATGTGAGTGTGGTGATTTGCCTAGAATATTTATTCCACTTCTTAGAAAGATGCTCTGAATTAGCCTCAGGGTACCTTTGTTACCCTCCCATGACATGAAATTAACTGCTGCTGTAGTTTCTCACAGAGGGTAGAGCAGCCTCAGGTCCACCTCCACTTACACTCTCTGCCGATGCCCAGAAATGCCTCGACTGACATGACTCTCTGCTCCGAGCGACACAGCATTACCCCCAGCGGTGTGATTAGAAGTAAACTGAACTGCACAGCAAACATTTTACCCACTTCGACAAACAGGAACATTTACTCATTTTTCCTGACTGTTGCTTACCCCTTTACCAGCAGTTAGTGCATATGAGGCAGCCACCCGTGCCACTGGAGCATTCCCTTATGCAGAGCACTCCTAAACAGCACGTTCTGCTGGTATTTGGACTGTTTTATATTAGCAGGGTGGCTCAAACTGGCCTCGGGAGAGCACAAGATATGTCACATCACTTGAAACTACATCTCTGGGTGTTTTATTGGCCTGTTTGTCAACTCAGGTGACAACATCTTCATACATTGATTTTAATTTGTATTGAATATAAAGTTTTGAGAGTGAGACTGTATCAGCTGCTCAGTGAAGTCCATGTCACTTCAACTGTTTTCCACTTCCTCAGTATTTTAGCAACTATATTAGAGAAAAAAGCCCTAAACAGAATCAGATTTGGGGTTAAAAAAATTGCCTGTGTGCCTTAGGATTGACAACTCCTACGCCAGTGTTTAGCCCAGTGCTGTACAAACCTGCTGATATATTAAACCCCAAACCAGCATTTATAATAGAAATACAGTAAGCCTTTAACTATAACGACACTAGCAGGTGTCACCACAATAAAGATAACAGCCTCCCCATGAACAAATATTAGATTAAAGAGATCAATCAATCTGTATCTTAAATTCCAGACCCAGCGTGATCTCTACCGGTAAAAAAATAACTTCTACTTTGTCTGTGCATTTTAACAGGTGAAAGACCTCTTGATTGTTCAATTATTTTTGCAATAGCTTGAGAAAATAGGCACTTTTCTTTTTCTTCTGTTGCAGGCTCTTTATGTAAATGATATAGAAAATGTTTGTGACCTAAAGATACAAACACTTATTGATTTTAAACCTTGTGGCAGGCTGTGGCAGTTTTCGTGGTGGGCAGGTGGTGTGAGTCATGGCTCACTATGCCATCTCCTCCAGGAATGCCAAAAAAACCCTGTCAAAACGTGGGGTGCTGTGTGCTCCAGGGATGTGATCAAATTACCTGTGGAAATAACGCATTCTGCCCTTGTTTTTTTCTTCCCTCCTGTTGCTCTTAGCCTGCTCTGCTACCAACAGCACCATTTTCTCAAAAACTGTGAAAAATTACTGCTTTTATTCTTCATGATTTAGTATTCTGGGCCATGTATTCAAACGTGTGAAGTGAGTCCACGCTGCCATTGAGTCAGAATGATTCAACCCAGCTCAAGCACAGGCTGCACAGTCACTGTAAGTGCTGAAGGTGAGGGAAGTCCAGTCCCCTACACATAACTAAATGCCCCTTCTACTTCCTTTCCCTCTTACGATCATCTATCACCCATCAACCATCAAATGCAATGACTGAGAAGAGCAAGTCCAGGTTTCTTCTGCACTGCAGGACCAAGTATGATCTTTCCATATTCACTCACGGAAAGGGACCACACGTGATCCCTGGAACAGAGTCCCTGACCTTGATGCAGAACAGAAGGAACACTGGTTTTTACCCACCATTTCTACTGAGTTACAACATTGCTCTTATCTCAATTACAACTCAGTCTTGGCTCATAGGGGCTGTATTCTGAGGCTTCATGCAGGAGCTGCACTAAGATTTTGAGATCTGTTTTAGTAACAGCTTTGAGTATCAGTAGTGGCATCTGATTCTTCTCTTGAATGCACCTAAGTAAAAAATTAGAGACCTCTTCTTGTAAGAAGTATGGGAGATATTGTAGTCAAAATCAACTGATAGTCTCTCATGATGGAACAGATCAAGTATGGAGGGAAACACTCTAGAAAAGCTAATTTGCAAGGTCCTGGATGGCTGCTCTTATCCAGTTCAGAGCACCTGCTGATTAATTAATTTTGGTCTGTTTTGAATGTGTTCTCTACTGCATAAGGACAGGTACTGTGCAGAATAGTGTCCACATCAGATAAATACAGAATAAGTGTTGATCTTTTACTACATGCTATCTCCTTTATTTTCCAGTAGTGCACATCTGGACAAGATACAGATAAAGTACAGCTTTCTAAGAAAACTAAGTTACTTGATCCTTGAAAGGTTTTGCTAGAGATCTTTGAAATCTGTTCAGTGCATGAAAGCACTGAAACAAGTTGTTTCCTCTAAATGAAACCCAAAGTGGAAACCTGTCCAACTTCAGAGCCATTACAGTCATGCCCTTACGAAGAGTGTGTATGAGGAGGAACCTACTCAGTAATGTATTCAATGTACCTACTCAGTAATGTATTCAGTAAGCACACTTATGTTTTCACCTTTTTTTTTTTCCAAAACCACAAAATAAACTGTGAAATATTTAATTTGAAATAATATA
Source organism: Pipra filicauda (assembly GCF_003945595.2). Taxonomy (NCBI): domain Eukaryota; kingdom Metazoa; phylum Chordata; class Aves; order Passeriformes; family Pipridae; genus Pipra; species Pipra filicauda. The sequence continues at coordinate 2,200,899 of NW_024105031.1, read as the reverse complement.
TGTGCAATATTTGGGTGTCTCCCCTGCAAAAAGTGTTCAGGATTAAGTTTTTAATCCTTTAAGTGGACTTAGGTCATGAGAACTATAAAGGTTTCTCAGCAGCCACAATATATGCATTTACAAAACAGCTATCCAACCTCCTTTTCTTCGCATTTTTCCACGTCAGACCAACTTTCAGTTCACTCGAATGATGTGTTCATATCACATTTAAAAAGTCCCAGAAAGTTTATTTAGCAGAATACCAGTTTCACGATGATGAATGATGACTGCAAGGCACGTCTGTGAAGACCCTGTTTCAGTGCCATTACAATACAAGATGAGGATAGGAAAAGCAATTTCGATGTAACTCTATGGAGACCCCATTAGCAGACCATTACAACTGCAGACTAATTGAAGAGCAGGAATATGCAGAGCCCCTCCTTTGGTGACACAGTTACAATGCAATATTAATATGTCAAAATAATTTCAATACCAGGCATCAGAATTTTTTTTGGCCATTATTAATAATAGACAGCAATATTTTATACTTGGTTTTGCATAGTTGTACTGAACTGGAATGAGGCTCCTAACTGCATGCAAACAGACCTGACACTGTAAAAGGCTGTGGGCAGAGGTGCAGTTATCAAAGGCCACTTTATGTGAAAGTATGAGATGCTGCATAGAACTACAGACTGCTTCCTCTCCAAGCCTGCATATTGTACTAAATCTTAAATTTTTAAAAAGTACATGTAAATACAATGTAAATATCAATGTTTTAATGACAACAGCACAGTGCTGTGTCTCAAAATCTCCAGCTTTAACCACAAAAGTCTATAAAATCTGCCTTAATTTAAAACTCAGTCCTGTGCACCCGTGTATTACAGCGCTTTTTGCATTTGCTAAGGAGCACGCTGTCAAGGCAAATTGTATATCAGGAGAGTGACCTGGGCTAGTTGCACCATATTTTCAAAGCCACTGAGGTGCAAAACAGTGCAGATAGTTACCTAAATCCCACTCCAGATTTGACCTATTGAAGCTGTATGAAGTATATTCCAGTAGCTTGTGTTCTGGTGATAGGGCAACGTGAGTAGTAGGTGATAATGTATTTACTGGTGTCTTGTTATTTTTGAATGGAAGTCTCCATAATTAGTTTTATCATGCAGGTCTAGTCCCTCTACTCTTCTAAAACAATGTAGCTTTAATGATTTCAGAATAATTTTATTAGCAATACTACTATCTTTTTTTTTTTCCAAATACTTACCTAGCTGCTTTACGATTTGTAAACTGTGCGATGGGTAATATTTAATGTACACGCCCTATGTATTTGTTCTTTAGTCCTCTGAAGAAATCCCACTTCCAGGAACAACACTGTAAATCTAGTGAGTTGCTGGCAAACTCCACTGACTTCCATAGGGACTTTATCAGAGTTTAGTCATACCATTTTTAGTAGCTTGCTTCTCACTGACTTTATTTTTACGACTTGGCAGTCTTTTCTTTTAGGTAATGGAGTTCTCCATTTTGTTTTTCTTTTGCTTGTATTTGTTTTGTTTATTTTCCTTACTGAATAGCAGGTTTCAAAAATTTCGATCAATTCAGGTCTTTGAGTTCTCATATAATTTTGGCCATCCTCAGCTGTAACTTTTTAGTTTCTGTAATACTTCTCTCAGTGTTGTACTGAATTTTCCAAATGTAGCCTCCTGATTGTGTGCTTATGACCAGCTTGCACAGCTAACAAATTTTTCCTCTCTTCAACTGCTGATTTAGTGTTTTATCTGCCACAAATTTCATGAAGGTCTTTTCTGAACACTTTAATCTGAGGATCACATCTCTTTTCTTTGTGTTGGACCAAAAGTTTCAGAACCTATGACCTTTTTCACCACTCCTACTTGCCTGGAAATTAATGGCAAAACTCTGATTGCCTTCATATCATAAAAGAAATGAGTGGCAACAGTAAACTATAACATTATAAAGAATGAGAAGGATTATGAAGGTGGGTTTATTAGAGAATGGAATTGTCCCTCTTTTGGTAAGACTTAAAATTCCCCCTGTTGCTTTCTTTACTGAAAAATCATTGCCCTTGTAGCTCCCAAGAAGAGTCACCATTACAGAGCAATGTGGTGCTTCTGTGCATACTTTAATTTGCCCCATTCCAGAAAGTGTTTATCTTTTGTTATAGGTATTAAACATTAATAATATGCTCTTGCACGAGGGAGAGACGAATTGACATTTTCAGATACAGAATTGTGTCCTAAAATTCTCCACAGTGTCAGCTCTTCTTATGCTTTACTTGCTTTAAGTTTTTTTCTGTGCTTTGTTTTACTGTTCTTACTTTCTAGACCAAGGGAAATACTTTTTAGATAAATATTTTTAGTGCCTAAAAATGCTCTGGAACTGATGAGTCTGAGACAAAAAAAAATTCCTGTCCCTGTAGTAAAGATTACAAAAGTTTCGGTAGTTCAAACTCCTCAATGCTTAGAAGGTATCTCAAACATAATTTGGAGGAAGCTACTGGAAGACAATATGACCTCTGTGTGATAGTCTTATTGGGCTTGCAGCTTTTCAACTCCCTACAAGACCTTGAACAAAGATATTAGCTAACATTTTTATGTTTTTGCTTTAGGGAGGGATATTTCGTTGAAATGAAACTCATTTGAATTTAAAGAATTCCCTTAATTTATGTGTCCCAAAAGTGTCGCAGCAGGAACTGAGGATCTGATTTGGACTGGAAGCACTGGGAAACTAAATCTAGAGATAGCTTGGTTTTTGTACACTACTTTTTTTTTTCTCTTGCTTTTCACATTGTTGAAAGTGAAGGCTATCTTAATCTGCCTACTAGCCTCATTTAGTACACAACAGAAGAACAGAAAAAGAGTGCATATTTGAAACAAGGGATTGCAGAGGTAAAATGTACTAATCTCTTTTCTAAGTCTCAGCCATTTCTCTATTTCCTGAATTCCAAAAACCACATTGTTGTGGTGGAATCAGCCATTTAATAGCATTTTTTTCCAGATGCAAATATTGAGAAGTAACAAAAATATTTTCTAATGGACAGCATTATTACTAATACAGTTCATAATTTTAATTTAGATGTGGATCTGTGGCTTTCTATTACCCTTGAGAGTTTCTGGGCCAAATAGCTGCCACTGCCTTTGGCCCAGTTCAGACCCCAGCTTTGACTGCTCTGCCACTAAGCTGATTTACAATAGCTGATGATTTGGTCTGCTATTCTTGCTTCAAGTAAACTCAGTCCCTTGGGTCTCGACTTGTGTGCCAGAGAGCTCCTTCAACTGCCACCGACTTCTTGGAAAGCTGAAGTCACTCAGTATTTTGCACAATCTGGTCGCTGGTCCTTGTCCTCTCTACGTCAAACTTGCTTTCTCTGTCTAATTCAGCTTTCTAATTAGGCTTTCTTTCACTAACATTCAAGCATTTTAGTCTTACTTACCAAAGCAATCTGTAATAGCAACAAACACTCTTTTGAGAACATGTTTTGTAAATTTTTGGATTCTAGTGTATGTATAGTTTAGCATCATTGTTTTCTACATTTTTTTTTTTAGATACATCCATTATATATCTATATCTACTTAAAATTCAATAAAATTTATTCTGAGAAGGAGAGAGCCAGATGCTAAGTTAAAACAAAAAAATAAATCAAATAAAGATTTAATTAGCAGATAAAAAAAAATCAGGGAAAATAACCTTCTGGAAAATAGCAAAATCAGTAGAAGTGTAATAGCATTCTAATATGTTGGTATACTACCATCTTATATTTATATTTCGTATATACTTTTATAGCCAACAACACAAAGCTTGTGTGCTGCAATTAGCATCTTTTCTGTAGTGAATTGTCATGTTCTAGCACTGCTAATGAACATGGAGAAGGTGTACCTGCTGTAAACCATTGCCGAGGAAAAAAAAAGCCCCTTAGAATTACTGCTAGTTCATTTTTTCCTCTCCTTATTTCCTCTCCCCCCTATTTTATTTCTTTTTTTTTTCCCCCTTTCTTTGGGAAAAGCCTCTGTTATTACCTGTGGTAGGCTCTGTACACTAGCATGCTATTTTGTTGATTACACTGCCCTCAGACACTGCACATTTGAATCCCATTTGTAGCAGTGATGCCAGTGCTGGGATTCAAAGTCAGAGCCTCTTAGGGTTACAGCCCTGCTGCTGCTGCTGCTGTGTGAGTGGAAGCGTCTAATACCACTGGCATCAGAGACTAGGGCTGATAAAGAGACAAGGTGATCTAAAGAGAGCACACATGGAATTTTTCCCCCTTTTTCGTTTTTCTTACCAGAAACATAAAGGAGATGAGAGTAGGTTGATATTTGATGAATTGGTTTTATTCAGAGGAGTGCTATCATTTTTATGTCCTTTTTGAAAATGCACCCACAGTGTCTGAATTCCCGTTAACGCAAAGTTCAGATAAAGCTGATGAAAAGCAGCTGCCATCTTGATAGTTGCCATGGCAGATGGCATCAGCCTTTATGCTTTTATCAGTATTAGTATCAGAACACACTCTGTGTTCCAAGCTGAGATAAAAATCATTGAAGCTGTACCTGGAATAGGCAGATCAACACTGCAGGTCCCACACAGTTTTGAATCTTTTCAGAACAGTCTGCATAAAAGCTAGAGACAACGCATTCTTGTTATTCATTAGTTCAGCAATGCTGATGATATTTAGTAAACTTCACAGATGAAGCAGCCTTTCTAAAGAGCTGCTGCCTCCTTTCCTTCTTCCCTCCCACCCCCAGGAACGCTCAGGCTTTGAAAGAAAAACCACACACACACAGAGACACAGACACACGAGAAAGTAAATGGACAGTAAGTGGACAGTGGATGAAATAGCGACATTCCTCCCTCATTAACCTACTGCATTTTGCACTAAACCCCACTCAACCTGCTGTAAATAACGGTGTTAAGAATAGGTGCATTGCGAGAGAAATAATGATGACTGCTGGTGAAGGTGTGGGGGAGTGGGTGTGCAGGGAAAGGGCTTCTGTGGGTTTGTAACACTGATACTGTGGCTCTTGCCTGAGACATCTCCCCCATCTTACTTGCTGCTGGTTCACAGTGACACGTGTGGTGGCACTGTCCCGTACTGGCCTGGCAGTCCCAGTGCCTCTCCAAGGGCGCACAAGGGCCTGCACAGCCCTTCTTTTTCTGGTTCCACTTTGCGATAAATGTCCATCAGGAAAAGTGACTTACACACGGTGAAAGCTTCAACGCTAGCTCTTTATTGCAGGTTACAAATTGTATTGACAAATCTCCCCATCCCCTTTCCCCCTCTCCCCCTCTCCAGCTCCTCTTATAGCTATGCATATAGTTATTTTTGGTAACATTGTTGCTTGATAAATAGAGGGGTTGTGAGATCTCAAGTTATTATGCAAGTGTTAGCGACACAGGCTGGTAAACCATTTGGCTGTTGCATCGGTGCTGAAATGAATAATAGCAAATTGGATGAGGGCATGTGAGTTATTTTAAATGACACATATATATTTAAATATAGCCTTAAAATAATGTTAAAGGTTTAGAACCATTACAGGCTCTTGTACCAACTTGCAAACTCTTCCAAAATTGATTTTAAAATTTGCTATTCTTTCTCTGATGGTTGACAGGGAGATAAGGAGGGCCTTTCTGGGTCACCTCTGCCTGGAACAGGGAGGTGGTAGAAGTGGGTCCTCTCTGTGTCTTTGCATAGGGGCCTCCCATTTTCCCACTGACATCTGAAGTATACAGTTTCTTCAAAGTATTTGGTGCAGAAATATGAAGTCAGTGTTGCAACTTAAATAGAAATTTCTGTGTGACTCTGCATGGTCTTACAGCTCTGTGCTTAATGAGGTCATCAGCAGAAATGGACTCATTCTGCTCCAAGTTTGAGAAGCTTTTTTTGTTTTCATCTGGGGGTAGGTCTTGGGAAAAATTCAGGTTCAGCAGAGGCTTTGGATTTCAAGTGCCTATGGGATGGGGCTATTCGAATTCAAAGTTAGTTTGATACCTAAGTGAATATTTAAAGTAGAATTGGATAAATGGATTTAGGTTAAAAGGAGAGCTACCATAGAACAAATCTTCAGTGTTCTCAAAACAATGTCTAAAGAATCTTCTTTTTTATTTTAAATTTAATTTTAAATGGAAAAAAAGCATTCAGTGGCAGGTCTTCACCCTTCACCCAGGACCAAACAGAAGGGTGTACTATGGAGATGGAGGCTGGAGGAAAAGTAAAATTTTATCAGATTTACAATTTACTTGGACAGGGCCCCCACCATACTTCTAACTGTGCCTATAAAATGGAAAAGACTGAGCATCCAGGAGTCTGATCTAAAGCCTTTGAAAGCAATGAGAATCTACACTGAGTTAAGTGATTTTTCTGGGAGTCTCTGTGAACACGACAAGGAATAATAGGTGAATGCAACACAATGTAGGAGCATCAGATAACAGGGAAATTATTATCATTAGCATAATAGCTACAAGTCAGCACACAAAATCTACTGTTGGGCTCTTTATCAGCATCACAGCATAGGTAAATTTCAAGGCAAGAGCTGAAGGAATATGAAATAATGGCTGTGCAGACTTTGTGGGAAACTCTTCTGAAGCATAAGGGGCAGTCTGCTAGGAAGCATAAATGTACTTCCTTTGGTTGAGGAGGAATGGGAGCTGCCATCATCAGCACTGAGTTGACGCAGGAGGAAAGATTATCTGGGGGGATCCATAGCCATGAAGGGCCGTAAGAGTGTAATACCTGAGTTTGCTGTGGTAGAAAAGGGATGGTCAGTGGGATGAAGACAGGCAGAATGTACTTAAACTAAGAGCCAGAAACAAGTAGCAAGTTTTGTCCACTTTTAAAATGCATCTGGGGACAAATGGGGCAAATGATCTTGATTCAGATCAAAAAGCAGGAACTGGGAGAGACATGACTGTGTTGAAGCTTTGGCTGTGTGAGCAGCTGTGGGAATGTATTCAAGCTGAACCTCTAAAGCTTATCCATTCATTATTAGGTTAGGATTCACACAACACAATTCCAAGTTACTTGGAATTAAAATGGAAATTACCTTTAATTCTTCAGACTGCTGTTTTTTTCTGTTCTGCTTCTTTACATTCCAAATAGGTAGCTGAAATCAAAAGCATTAGAAACTATAGCTTTGGCTCAAGAGGGCAAAGTCTGAAAATTATTGTATTTGTTATTTCAGCTACTAGAGAGCTAGAAAGCATAGTGCTGCCTACACAACAAATAGTCAGATATAGTTTAAGAAATATCTGCTTAGGGACTTTTCTTACAGACACTGACTAACAAAATTAACTGATGTTTTAAAATACTTCAAGTGCCTTAGTGTGTTGAAAGGGCAAAACATTCTTAGGGAAAGTTTGGATATTGGTCCTATACTTCTATGCTTGATTTTCTTCTTAATTTATTTTTTTCTAATCTTATTTAAAAACCTCAAAGATGTTATTTTCAAAGGAAAATCAAAAATTCACCTGTTATCTTGAAATGCTGCACTGTTTTTATGATATGCTGATTGTATTCACCATACTCCAACATTTATATTTCTACTGTATAAATACTAGTAGAAAACAACAAAACAACCTGAATACCTAAAATGGCTGCTGCATACCAGTGAGGAACATTTTACATCAGCTGTGACTATTTAAATCCAGCTACAAGTATAAGATTATGCTTTTTTAAAATTAGAGCATTTATTTAAGAAGATTCCTATATGGTTCTAATGGTTGAGGATGTATATAGACTGCTCACTGTTACTTTGGCATGAAGTTGATTTTTAAGCAATGCAAAAATAATTTGGAAAAGGTTTTTTGCTATGGAGTTGTCATCTTAATTTATTTCACTTTTTCAAATACCAAAAGTCACCACTGGATTTTCAGTCAGCTATTATAGATGCTTTCTCACAAAGGACATGATCTGTGCTGTGTTTTAAAAATGACTCAAAACAAGGATCATTTATATGTCCTAATTGTACTTGTGATCAAATGAGGTAGCTGTCAAAATATATTTATTTTAATAAATAATGATATTAAAAATATCCATTTCAAAGTGATAAACTTTGGAGGATTTTATCTTAATTTTTTTTTTTTTTAAATCTTTCCCTAACTAAGAGTTTGCCTGTCACCTTTATTCTTCTAGGTATTGTTGTGACCAAATCATAATCCTGCTTAAGTGAGGGGTTTATTGTAACAAATACACCAACACAACCTAAGCTCAAACAGCTCTAGTGGGCACTGCTATAATTTAAGATCACAGCTCAAAAGAAAATGGAAATTTTTTCTTACATTTAGGGGTTCAGTTTACCACTGAAATTGCTTTTCATTTAATTCAAGCAGCAACTGATAGCACAGAACACTTAAACAAAATTAAACAGAAATCTTTCATGTTATGAGAGGCACTTATGTGTGCTTTGTGTCTTTTTTTT